>NC_135414.1:21833792-22116292 GCF_051991245.1 Festucalex cinctus | reverse complement strand
ATATTGTTCTTAAAAAATGTAAACAACACAAAAACACTTTTCAATGATACAGCTACCTTACTGAAAAAAATAATGATATGCTATAATTTTCCAAAGTATCGTTATCAAGATCAGCCATACTGGCCCTATATTTACTTGGTATGGTATCGATACCAAAATTTGCAGTTTTGCACGCCAGTAGTAGAAATCAATTAAATGAACACACTGTCATTAATATCTTTAATATATTTTTTCAAATCTCCACCTTCGCCAGGCACGGGTATAGGTTGGGGGACAGGGTTTGAAAAGCAGTCCTTCAGTACCCACTTTACACAAGTTACCACAAGTGGTGATCCTCTTGCAATTTCTTACTGTAAAGGGATTTTGCAATCGCCAGTACGTACTCCAGTGAGTCAGTTTATGGTTCCGCCATGTATCGACCATGTGTCTCCCCTACGCTGAATTTAAAGTGCCGAGAAGAAAATTGGCTGTGTTCACACCCACAACGGCGGCACTTTTTCTCAACAACTTTTTTCTTATAATATTGTGATTTTTTTTTAAAATCAGTTTATTTGTGTTACCATTTATTCTCATTATGTTACATCTTTATGCATGCAACATTACCACATAATTATTGAAAATTTGTGATTTTATTTTCTTTGCATTTATGTTTTTTTGTAACATCAATGTAGTCGCATAAAGCTACAACTTTTACGCAGTGTGACCTTTTCTAACTGCAAATTCGAGCTTTGCTTCATTCACATAATGATGTGACTATTTTTGGAACATTACAACAAAGAAATATGACTGCCATCTTGACTTATTCTCTGTGACCACATTTGCCACAATATTACAAATTCATTCTTTGATATTTCTTTCATCATTATTGTAATATTATTGCAGTCTTGGGATACTATTGCATTTTTCTAAAAAAACAAAAAAAAAAAAAACAAAAGAGAGAGAGAGACATAACAAATAACAAACGGGCAAGTAATCAATGACGAGGGCAAGAAGGGCTGAGCCAAAGTGAGTAGAGAAAATAAAAATTGTTCAATTACAGTGCAAACACGTTTTTTTCCCCCTCGCCCTCTCCCCCATCCTTTTATTTTTTTAAAGAAGTGATTTTGCAGTGCAAATCAATGTTGGCAGGTCAGGCTGCCCGCTACTAATCTTGGCATTACAAGTCACCAATCAGAAGCGCTCAGGTAATGGAGTTGTTATTGAACTTCATAGTCTGGATTAGATTCTCGCTTGGAGATCAATGCCGCGGCGAGATGAGACTGATAAAGCCTTGATAGCAATCTGAATCCCTGCAAGCCTCTGAGTGAAGCATGCTAAGGCTCCAAAAAGCGTAGGAGGACGAGTAGCGGGTGGGGGGCGGGGTTGCGAGGAGGGAAACCTGGACACGTCGTTTTCACCCACTTCCAAAGAAATGGAAACATAATAACCCGCATCGAAACTCTTATTTTCCCACATGGACTATGACTGTGCAATTTGGCAGTTTGGACAACATCCTTGCACACTCAGCTGCTGTTAACAGTATTCATAACTGTTCGTATGTCCTTGTATATTATTATATTATAAATAGATAAAACAGAGAGGAACAATTTAAATGGTAGAGGCGGCCCCAGTTTTTCATCACTGCTCCTGGGGGCCACATAGGACCACACACTTCCAAAACAGGTGGATATGATATGGACAAAATATGTGCATGCGTGCTCATTATATGATTTCAATAAATTTCCTTTTTTTTAATATAGGCTACTTTTCTTAATGCATGTATAACAGATCCACTCTGTTAACCCAGCAGCAAAGGGTTTGACGCAAACAACAAAATAACCACATACTGTGATTTTTTTTTCTTTCTCTCGCTCTCTGTTGAAGGCCGACATAAAAATGCTGAGCAAAGAAACATTAAGCGCAAAAACTCAGCTTGTGCATTTTTCCCCACAAAAATCAACTCACGTAAAATTATAGTCTTGATGAGGTACTTTGTTTTTCCGGCATATCATTTCAAATCCGCAAAAAGTTATGAGGCTTAATTATGTTGCAGTAAAGGGCAAAATAAGACCCGGTTTAAGCACAACTGAGCCATGTTTTCCATCTAGTGGTGAATGGTGATATTACAACTTAAATCTACATTCACAGTTCGGTATACCTGCAAATCCACATACAATATTAAGCGAATTTTTAGTTCTCAATTTTTTTCCAACATTTTTTAAATTTTAATTTTTGATTTTTTTCATGTTATTTTTCTAGGACATTTCCCCACATACCCCAAAAAATGTTTTTTTGGTAGATTTCTGAGGGGGTTGTAAAAAAATAAATAAATAAAAAAATAAAAAATAAATAAAAAAAAGCTGTGATTGGCTGGCAACCAGTCAAGAAAATGGATGGATGGAAGTTTAATTATTTTTATTTTTTTTAATTATTCAAAGGCCGCGATTGGCTGGCAACCAGTCCAGGGTGTACCCTACTGCCCAGAGCCAGCTGAGATAGGCGCCAGCACCCCCCGCGACCCTTGTGAGGACTAAGCGGTCAAGAAAATGGATGGATGGATGGATGGAATTATTCAAGGGGCCACATCCCTGAGGTAAAATATGACTAAATTACTATTTTAATTAACTTTTTCATTTTGAGCATGTATGACAAAAAAAAAACATCAAAAACATAAAATTGTAAATTATGATCATTAATATCATAGTGTAATATAATCATAATTAATTTGCAAGGCAAAGAAGGACGGTACATCATTCAGTTTTGCATATACATTCATTAACCAACAAAAACAATAACATTAACCAATTAAAAATGCAGTAAAATTATTAATTTTACTTTTTTAAATCCAGTAATATTATTATTATTATTATTATTATTATCATCATTATTATTATTATTTATTTATTTATTTATTTTTGGGGGGGGCTTATTTTATGTCAGTAACCACATTTGATTTTCTTTCTTTACATACGAGAGTCAAACCATTAGGAACAGCTCGTTGTTGTATGCCACAAATGTAATGTAATGAATACTTCTTTGAGAGTGTCAATCAAAACCATAAAGGACAAATAATTGCTGCTCATATGTTGGATCCCAGTGTATAAATGATAATAAGGAGCTAATCTATTTGAAGCTATTTTCTTCTAGTAGCAACAACATTGGTGAGTGACTCCAAACAAGTTGGCGATAAGAGGAGGGAGAGTTAATGAATGTGCTTTTATCTTAATGAGGAGACTTTTAATCCACACGTTTCTCTCTAATAGGATTATTGATAGGAGCATCTTTGGTTGTTCTTCTACTCCTTATATCTATTAGCATATTGGCCATTGCTGTGTCTGCCTAGAGGATTAGAAACATTACATTTCATAACTACAGTATATGAAGTAGCTGATGTTTGTTTCCGCTCGAGTGGTTGCTAACTATTTATTCCAGCGGCTCAACCTCACCATTTAGCATTAACCCAGCTGGGCCGACAAAACGGCGCACGCTCGATGGTGGATCAATGCGGCCGGCGAATCAATCACGCCGCATTTTCTTTCTCCAAATATTTAATTAAACACGGTAGCAAATAACTGCACGATTTATTGTTTGATGCTAAGAGCATTAGTGATTTTTTTTTTTTTTCCTCTTCCGCCTTCCCGAATGCTTGGGCGCTCCAGAGAGTCTTAAAGGGACCTAGGGAATAGCATGCAGACACTTTTCCAATACATAATCATGTGTATATATACATGAACATATACTCCCCTGCCTGGTGTTCCTAATCCACTGCTGCTCTGGGGGGCTCATTTCATTAGGCGAAGGCCGGCATGGCTGACAGGCTATGAGGCCTTTTTAATATATGCTCTAATGGCTATCCAATACCAGGAAAACGCTGCTGATGAGCGATGTGCTCAGCCTATAACTCCGCTAATGCGTAGCAAAGAGAGTCACCACTCAACCATTCTGTATATGTGATGTGATGGTTTGTTTTATTTTAATAAGTTTCTTTATTGGTCCCGAAAACATGTACATGGCTTCCATTTCAGGACACTCCTCCATTCACTTTGTATTGGAGATGAGCAGAGATGCATAAGATGGACAAGTTCACTCGAAATGAGTTTTACTTTTTTTTAAAATATATAGTGCAATGCTTTAACAGGCAACTCGACTGACAGCCAAAAGGGTCCCTAACACACACACTGTGAGTGACCTGGAAATTTTGTGTGCATCCACCAAATACGCGTGACTCATAAAGTCTTCATTGACATCATGGGGCATGGGGTTTTCTTGAGAGTTGTGAACATCATACAAATCCATTTGGAAACTATATCACACTTAAAATACGCTCTGTAGCAGATGTGTTGTTGCCAATGATCCGTGCGTATCGCGCCATATAACATGTTACACTTTGAAGTTGAATTGTAGTATTTTAATCGTAAAATTGTCTTGAAGGATTCTCCTTCAAAACATGAACAGGTACTGTGTTTTCAAACTACAACTCTCCCATTGGCATTTGTTTCAAACAAATACCCCACTGACTCATAAGATGATAAGCACAAAAACATCTTCTTCATGTAAATTTTTACCTTTTACATATCGCTTGGCCTATCTGTGCTGCAGGTAATTTGGTGCGCTCAGTAGTTGACTTGTCAGCGTTATGGTAAGTCTTGTGTGATTCCTTTATAATTGTAATCCCGTCATACAAGCTACACTGTATGTTGAGCAAAAAGAAAGTGGTCGGAAGAATATGTGCAATATGATTTCAGATGTCGAACAAAACGAGTGGTGTTCCACAGGGTTCAATTCTGGGGCCTGTTTTCATTGTATCCGCTGCCGCTGTTCCATCATAAGAAAAATGTGGCGATTGTTTTAAAGTGCTTGATAAATATACAGTTGAGTTGAGTGATGGGAGGCAAGTCAACGTCCTAAATGCATGATTACAACTTGCTATCGAGCAAAACTACAGGAACACTTCCTTAAGATGGATGATGGGGAATACAAGAACACAAACATCACTTTCTGAAATCAAGGTGAAGACAACAAGATTGGATGAAAAGGATATTCTCACAGTTCATTTGCTTACCAGGAAACCCTATACTTATGTCTTGAATAAAAAATAAATAAATAAATAAATAAATAAAAAACATGCATTGTATTTTTTATTTGCAGTTTCGGTGAATGTGCAATGTTGGGGTTAGGGTTATATATATAATATATCATTTTCAGCTTGCTAACCATCATTACAAGATTTTTTTTCCCCCCCACAAGTGTCCTTGTTCATGGACATTCTTGCAAGTCATTTCATCAACAAACAACACATCTTACTCCTTAAATAAAGCTCTCATGTGACACCCGCTGTTGTCATCAGACAGCAGCGATATATATTGATTCACGTTTAATCTAGCATCACCAGAAGCACCCTGGAATCAGCTCAGAGCTTGGAGAGAAAATGTCAGATGAGTGGTTCTCAACGGGTAAAAAAAAAAAACAAAAACACAACAACACAAACAGATACCAAGATAAGCAGATATCCACACGACGAAATGGGTTCTGGCTGGGGCCCCTCCGAGGGCTGATAAGAGTGGGCGTGGGGTGATGATGAGGCCCACTCATGGTTGCATTGTTCTCCTAAAGGAGGCGGATCTACTGCGCGTTTGGCGGTAATGAAGCAGGGATTGAGGAGCAGGGAGAGGGTAATCATTATTGGCTGTGACAGCAGTGACCTGACAGCTGGGTCCAGTCGTGCTCCAGTGCTTGTTGTACAACACACACACACACATACGTCTGTAAGCACGAGTGTGTGTGCTTGCGCGTATATATACCCCAAACGAGACAAAAAGGTTCGTTTGTTGTGGATTGTTCGCCTACATTGGAAGATCTTGTGTCCACTGCAGCCTAAAATTGGAAAGTATTTGACTGATTGAACAACATAGTGACAACATGGCAGCTCCTTTTAGACAGCAGGCACCAGGTTTACCTTCTGTATTCATCCAATGTCAGCACAGGTGGACGATTTGGAGCTTGAGGTTTAGGGGTGTCAGGTGATCACAATTTTTAATCGTAATTAAGCGCATGACTTCAATAGTTAACTCACAGTTTATCGCACATTTTATATCTGTTCGAAATGTACATTTTTAAGTTTTCCTACTCTTGTTAACATAAAAGTGCAATAAAATGTTAAACTAATAGAAATATGGTTGCATCTTTTATTCATTGATGCAGTATGTCATAATAATTCATAAATTTGAGTTAAAATTAAAAATATGAGTGTTATTGATTTGTGTTGGTCATTTTTCTGCCACTAGATGGCATCATTGCATTTTTAAGACGGTGACAGCTCAGTGCATTTTTCTTTTCATATTTAGAGCAATCTCATCTTTAATATGAAGCAACTTGTGAAATTCTGCACATTTTTTAAATTGTAAAATACAACTTGACCCCAGTTTCCACATACATATGCATTATTATTACATTTATAACTGCTAAATTTTGACATGGACGTGTCTGCTGCGTTGTGACTGGAATCCCACCAGTACAGGCTTTACAAGTAATTAAAATGTTTTTAATGGCGTTCAATGAACTTTAAATCAACTCAAAATTAATGCACTCATTTTGACACCCCTAGTCTTTTTACATCTCCTGGTTAGTTGATTTTAACTATTCACTCGAGCTGATTTTGGATGTAATTTGGTAATAATAAAAAAAAAAAAAAAAAGGGGGGGAGAAACCCTCACCCGGTATAAGAAAATGTTTCTTTCATACTCGTTAAAAAGCGCATCCAAAGTGTCCTTGGGTATTTTGTGTGCGCCACTGTCAACGTAATGCTTGTGCTACGGTGAGTAAGTCTTTATCAAAGCTTCCCCGCTTCGCTAGAAGTGTTTGTTCATAAAAGTGGCCTCTGACCTCAGCCCCGAGGCATGCTGGGCCACTCAATGGAACTGATTAGAAACCGCCAGTGAGCCCCACAACATGACAACGGCGTCAGGAAATTTTCAGTGCCAGGTTCTTCACTTTCAAATATGTCCAGCTATGACCTCATCAGTAAGGAAGAAGCAAAGTCACATGACTCATATGGAATTTATTGACCGAGGAGCTTGAGATAATGCTTACATATGTAATATATGACAGTCTTTCACAAATGTATTAGCCATGCGCAGTCTCTCCCCCTTTGTAGCTATTTTTTTTTTGTTGCAAATCTTTTAAGTCACATTCTCCTTTCAACTTCCTCAAAAGAGTTGTTTGCTTTTAAATGTCTAACTACAATTTTATACCTTTTGTGTGCATTACATTTACAGTAGTTCATGCAATGATGATGTTCAAACTCTCTGTTATGTATACGCAGCTGAATTTTAATGTGATACTAATAAACAGCTGCGAATGGCTGGCAACCAGTCCAGGGTGTACCCCGCCTACTGCCCGAAGCCAGCTGGGATAGGCTCCAGCACCCCCGTGACCGTTGTGAAGAAGAGCAGTTAAGAAAATGAATGGATACTAATAAAAAAAGTAAAATCCACTTTTATTACACCCCCATTGGTGTTTAGGAAGCACATAAAATCTTCTAACCAGCCTAGACAACATTAGTCCTAAAACCTGCAGTCATCAAATTTCCTTCTTCAGACATCATTCGATCTCCTATAACATTTAATGTTTGATCATCATTGCTGACTACTGTAGTAGAGGACTTCCACGTCTATTGTCCTTTGTGACTTCATCTCGTACCCCCTGCGAGGTCCGTGGCAGAAGATAAGGAAGCTGCGCTCTGCCGTGTTGGTACAGCTGCCTCCTAAGCAGACTCCAACCAGCAGCAGCTGGAAAGACCTGCTGGCCCGCTAAGCCAAAGTAGCTGGGAAAGCAAGCGATGTCTGGACCCTGAGCCCAATGTTTGGCTGCCATTGGCTCATTTTGACATAAATCGGACATACCATCATAGGCAAACGGGCTCCACCAAGGAATCAGATCAGTTGCTGCATTTGCAATTTTCATGGATAACCATCTCATCTAATCTTTTCTAAGACTTGACTTTTTACTTCTAGCCAAACATGTTCCCAGAATGCAATGAGCTGAATGACTCCCAAAGAGACATGCGAATTAGAAAACATGATTTAGATCTAGTCTGATCTACAATAAAACACCTTGAATAGTCACAAATAAACAACTTCCTCAAATAGACGCCCAGACGAAAGAAAAGTAGCAAGTTGACGTTGGCATTAACACGTACATTCAATTTCTGACAGCGCTTGTTTGAACACTATTTTGCTAACCAAAACAGAAGCGCCTGAATAGTTACTCAGATGAGCCTGTACCGCACGTTGAGTTCCCTTGCGCAAGATTAAAGGTGGTATATAACACGTAATGTCGAGATAACGAAGGCCTAACTATCTGTTAGCCTACTGACTACTAGCATACCCTCAGCTAGCATGTTAGCATTTGATCAATTCTCATTCGAAATAGCACCTGAAAAAAGGACAAGATTTAAACCCCTTACCAATCGAACTTAGTGCCTTCTGTGACTCGCTATAGATTAGCATATCAACTGTTAGCATGTTAGCATGTTGTCATCATTTCTCATGAGAAATTGAATGTTTACATATTTCTACATAGAAATGACCTGTACATTTAATAAAGTTATTACAAATAACAAAAGCTTATTCGCCTTTTGTTGTCATTGTTATTGACAAACTGAGAGCAGACATACTAATTATACTCATCGGAATGAAAGGAAACTCGGCTCCCTGCCCCCCCTCCTGCTGTCACCTCTCAGCTTGGCAGCATGGAGGCATTTTAATTTGCCCCCAACCCACCCTCCGAAGTTACTTATTTCATTATCGATCATCCGTAATGCTGAATCAATGTTCATCTTGTTACGTGGGCCGTAGCCGTGTAATACAGTGATAGCGGGGCCCGCAGACTTACTTGCTGCCTTTACAAAGTGACTTTACCGTAAAATCGATGCATCGTGCCGCAGATACAGGCAAAGCGTCGCGGGGCAATGCGGGCTGAGAGGAAACCAACAAAACAATAACACCTTTGCTTGTGCTCCTTGAAGTGGGTGCATGTCACTTGAAGGTAATGATTTATGGATTGGTGATTTAAAGCGAGCCACGGGCCATGGTATTGATGTTTTTTCATGCTTGAAAATTATTTTTCAGCGATGGAATACTACAAAGTAACGCATTTATAGAAAGAAGTTTTTTTTTTTTTTTTTTTTTTACACTTTAAATTTCACTTTTTGAGAAGGACGGAGAGCCGACGTTACGCTCAGAGCAAGTAAAAATTAGCCATTTGTTTAATATTTGTATAGCGACCGTCCACAAGTTACATATTCAAGGTGACAAATGTGGGGCAAACCCCCATAAATCCAACAAGACTTTTTTTTTTTTTCTTTTTTTTTTATGACTGCTGTAGTAGCTTGAAATAGTAGACCTTTGCGTGCTACACATCAAACTTGGAAACTTCTGAAATCAGTAATACTTGTATAAATTAATTAAATAGGTGAGTTATAGAGAGGCTTATCATTGTGAAACTTCCATAGATTGAAGTAGACATAAGTAGACATGTCCACATTCATTTTGGTGCAGCGTGATTGTCGTTTTTGGATGTTATAAGCAATGTACATACTATGATTTTGAATGGGACAAATTGTGTCCTGTTGACGCCCACTAAGCCATCACAAATATAGTAAGTTATTTAGTGTTTTTCCCAAAACTAAATTATAACATTAAAAATGAAAGCAAATATAATTTTCCTGATCAAAAAATACAGAGACAGTATGTTTGTGAAAAATGGCCACCCTGGAAAAATAGAGCAAGTATATTTAAGCGGGAAACATTTCACCTGTGGGTCCGTACTAAGCCCCCTTTAATTTTAAATAAAACATCTTGAAGTCATGTTAAAATCTTGAGCAAAATGCTAGCTGGATGTCGAAATTTGCGTCTTGAGTCTTCACTCTGTCACAAATGCAAATCAAAGTTTAATATGCATGCTTGGTGAGAGCAATGTTAATTAAAAGGAGAAAAAATGACTCCCGTCTTAATCTATCCTGAAAGTAAAGACAAAATAACTTTAAATGTGTTTTCAAAGTACACTTGCTTCCGTCGGCGAGAACAATTAATTTATGACTAATTCATTTATTGGATTAAGCTCCAATGTGCTTTGAACACAGCGAGATTCATTGGGGCTTTATTTGGGCCTAATGGGACTCCCGTTTGAAATCCTTCATGTGGACTTTTTAGATTACACAATGAGAGAATTTTGCTATATTTCGACTTACGTTGAAATACGTCATTGCAAATGAATTGGTTTACATTTGACGTCTGTATATTAGGACAACAAAATGCAATTTGGTATGCACAGATTAGATTACTGTTTTAAACTCCTGATACTATGTATTACAATTTTTTCTTGCAAACTTACAACTTTATTCTAGTAAAATTATGACTTTTTCATAAGAATACCAATTCTGGTAATATTTTAGCTTTTTTAAATGAATTTTTGCAATTTTTTTTTTTTTACCTTATTCTTGTAAAACCACTCATTTTTTTCTTGAGAAAGTTCAACTTTATTTTCGCATTAACTTTTTGTAGTAGGACTATGTACCTTTTTGTTTTGTTTTGTTTTGTTTTGTTTTTTGGATAAATTTCAATTTAATTCTCTGACTTTTCTTGAATTTACAGTTTTGATTTTGAAAGAAAATGTTTGGTGTATTTTATTTTATTTATAATATTTTATATTATATTATTTTTGCTTCACATCCTTATTTTTGTATAATATGACTTTTCTTTGTGGCTTTTCAACTTCATTCTTGTTTTATTTATGTGAAATCTACCATCATATTACAACTTCTTTTTTTTTTTAATCAAAGTACAATTTTTTTATTTTTTTATTTTCAATCGGATCAAGTTATGATTTTATTCTTGTAATATTACAACTTTGTACATGTTATAAATTGTGACTATATGACTTTTTGTGGTAATTCATTTATTCTCACAACATTCTGATGGTATTTACATAAAATTACATTATTATACTTACCACAAAACTTACAGAACTCTCAAAACTTGTACATTTTTACTTCATTCTCATATTTGTTTTGCTTTCCTTTTCAGCTGACCTAATAATTCTTCTCGCAAGTGATCAGAAAAAAAAAAAAAAAAAAGTGTTGTGTGTGTATATTGCATCAGAAGCCACCGTGCACGTTTTTCTTCAGCGTCGAAATGGTGTCATGTGCATAATTACCATCTAAGATGTCACAGCGCTCCAGTATTAGTGTCCTCTTTCCTTGCTTTTAACTGTGCGTGTGCGTGTTTTGAGGGTGGGGTTGGGGTAGGGGGTTTTGTTTGTCTCGACCTAATGCTTTTATGACATTGCCAGTTTCCCGAATGAGTGTGAAAGTGTTAAGTTAGTGAGTGCTGCGTTTGATTGGAGATTGTAAATCAGAGAGAGAGATTGGAGATTGTAAATCAGAGAGAGAGAGAGAGAGAGAGAGAGAGAGAGAGAGAGAGAGAGAGAGAGAGCGCTATTTGGTGCTGGGGTTTTGTTAGTGAGTTCCAGAGGAGCGTATGAGAGACGGTGTCCATCCGGCCTAGGAGCGCTGCTTAGCGGGCAACCGTAGTCAGACACCTCGCTGAACTCTTTGCTCTGAACCATCGCGCGCATCAAGGTCATCACCCCAATGGTCGGTCTCTCTGTCTCTCTCTCTCTCTCACTCTCTCTGTGTCACCCCCCCCCCCCCCCCCCTTTGTGCCATCGACTTCAATGTATGTGATTACCATTCTGGTCGAGTGGCAGAAGCAAACCGCTGTAATTAATAACCCCGTAATCCGGGTTGCATGCATGGTACACACACGAGCACGCGCACGCACGCGCTACACACACGGAGCTATTCGGAACATTTTTCACAAGCGAAAAATAAAAATAAATTATAGCCGCTATCATCCCTACTAGACAAAGATCTACTGTTCCCCAAAAGAAGATTAAAAACATATTACACCAAAAAAAAAAAAAACTGAGATGTTGTAATAATAATAACAATATTGCATTAAGACTTTGAGCAGTATTCAAATAAAAAGGGGTGATTTGGAGTAATCTGTCTAAAAGAAAACAGATGCTTCCCTTCCTATTCCCCCTCTCCCTCCTTCTCCTAACACACTTTTCTATATTGCTTCGTGGAATTTTCATTTTTGAGCGCCTTGTTTGCTGGGGAAATCGCCTTATATTGACACCAAAAGTTCCAATTGTGGCGGGGATTGATTTGTGCTGGATTATGATACGTGTTTCTTTTCAAGAACATTTATCCTTACACTTATTATTATTATTAATATTTGGGGGGGAAATTCCTCCCCCTCTCAATACACATGATGTGTGTGTGCGTGTGTCTTTTAATCCACGTTTCCGCTAACAGTGTTAATGATCATCAGCAGCCTGCTCTTTCATGTCGAAAGTGTCTATCTGCTGGATATTCAACCCCCCCCCCCCCCCCCCCCAAAAAAAAATGCAAGAATGGATTTAAAGACCCACTCCAACGCCCCCTGCAAAAAGTGTCGGAAATGCCAGTTAATGGAGGGGGAAATCCTTTGATTTTAAAGAGGGGGGGGGGGGGGGCAGCATGGCAACGTGTTATGCAAAGACGTTAATTAATTGCTCTTATTGATGCGTGTTATTTGAGTCTGAACATGAGTCACATAAGACAGAAAAGACAAAGATCTTTTTTTTATTTTATTTTTAATATTTATTTTTCCTCACTTATGTCATTTTTTAAATCAAATATAATGGGGAAAAAACAGATCACTATGTTGCGCTTATAATGTATTTATTGATAGTTTATTACGTTACTTGTTTACAGTTCATGTGCATGACAACAAGTGTTTGTCAGAGTTTGTGTCAACTCATGCTGACTTGCAAATATCTCTTCATTTTGTATCATTTTATTCATAATAGATGAAAGCGTTTCGTCATGGTTACTCGTAATAACACGTGGGTGCTTGTTCAAAGCGTCAAGAAAAATGTGATTTTCTTTTTTTTCTTTTATTCATGATACAATCATGAATTAATTTTTATATATATGGGAAATTAATATTGCTTCACTCATCGCACGTCGATGCTCATTTGAGTGTCCAAATGTGATTTTTTTTTTCTGCGTTTCATAAATAAATAAATAAATAAATAAATAAATAAATAAATAAATAAAATGTGCTTTATTTCATTTATTTTAATAAATGTTGGGGACTAATGCAGCACATGCTTACTTGAAATCTTGAAATATATGCATGATTGTTTTTGTTCATCTAATAAAGGTTTTCGTTTTATTACAAGGACATTATTATTTTGACACAATACAACAACACAAACAAAAAAAAACGGCCGCGGACTGGTGGTACAAATGAGATTGAAGAGTGTATTCAAATGGGACAGTGCATTTATCCAAGTAGAAGGAGGGAGGGGAAAGAGAAAGAAAGGAGAGCGAGTCGGAGAGAGAGAGAAGGGGTGAGATTTGAGAAAGGGGCGGGGTTTGTAAAGGACTAGAAATGTCAATCTGAGCAAGGGAGTCCCAATAATCTAAAGCAATCTGTAAGGACCTGACCTTAGTCCATCCAGATCAATAGAAGAACGAGAAGAAGGAGAAGGAGAAGAAGAGCGAGCGAGCGGATCCTTTCGCACTGGAAATACTCTTCCTCCCCTCCGCTCTCGCACCTTCCCTCGGCCCTCATGCTTTGCGCACTCTAACCAACCAGCCCAAAAAAAAAAAAAAAAAAAAAGTGGATATTCCGACCTGTCGCTCGCTCCTGTCTCCGCCGCCGGCCGCCATGTCGTTCCCTCAGCTGGGCTACCAGTACATCCGGCCCGTGTACCCTCCGGAGCGCCAGGGCATGGCCGGCAACGCCCGCAGCGCCGCCGCCGCCGCGGCCGCCGCAGCCGCCGCCGAACTGAGTCCGTCGGGCGCGCTCTCCAACGTGCTCTCGTCCATGTACGGGGCGCCGTTCGCCGCCGCCGCCGCGCAGGGCTACGGAGCCTTCCTGCCCTACTCCAACGACATCTCGCTTTTCAACCAGCTGGTAAGTCGATACTTGGAAACTCAAGGGGGGAAAAAAAAAATTGAGTCTCTGCTCGTTTTTTTTGCAGCACAACTTTTGCCGTGAACTCGTTCTTAGTGGTTTAAAAATTAATAGCAGAACACAGAAACTCGTAACAGAAGATTTGTAGCACGAAAACAACAGAAATGACATGAATTGCGCATCTTAACGTGTAACGAATAACCTGCAAAAATAAACAAATAAGTATAAAAAATGTGGTTAAAATACTCGATGAAAGTACAAAACACATATGCCTCAATAATGCATTTCAAGTATGACTATAGTTTAAAAGTATAATAGTATTCATAAACATGTCAAAAGAAAGCAAACAATGCATTAAAAGTGACGAATGTGGTTTAAAAGTAGAAAAATAGCATGTACAAAAAAGTAATGTTTACAGTGGCTAAATTGGTGTGTGAAAGTAAAACAAAAATGTTACACTTGTTTAAAAGTGATTAAAAAAAATCAATAATAAAAGTGCGTGTAAATAAAGTAAATCATTCATCATGAGTGACGACAGTTTAAAAGGTAAACAAAAGAACAAAAATAAAATACTTGAAAGTGTAAACTAATGACATGTTTCTCAAAGAAGAAAGTGCATGTATTGAAGTGTAACTTGTGTTGTGGACGCGCGCAGGGGGCCCAGTACGAACTGAAGGACGGCCCCGGGGTGCAGCACGCCGGCTTCGCCCACCACCACCCGGCATTCTACCCGTACGGCCAGTACCAGTTCGGCGACCCTTCCCGGCCCAAGAACGCCACGCGTGAGAGCACCAGCACCCTGAAGGCCTGGCTGAGCGAGCACCGCAAGAACCCGTACCCGACCAAGGGCGAGAAGATCATGCTGGCCATCATCACCAAGATGACCCTGACCCAGGTCTCCACCTGGTTCGCCAACGCCCGCCGGAGGCTCAAGAAGGAGAACAAGATGACGTGGGCGCCTCGGAACCGAACCGACGAGGAGGGCAACGTCTACCCCAGCGACCACGAGGGCGAGGAGGGGGACAAGCGGGAGGACGAGGAGGAGATCGACCTGGAGAACATCGACACGGAGAATATCGAGAGCAAGGACGACCTGGACGAGCAGGACGACCTGCATTCGGAACTGAAAATTGACGCGAGGAGCGACTCGGAGGGTTCCGACGGCTATGAGGATTTATCCGAGCAGAGGTTTCTCAAGGCGGGCCTGCACCACCACCACCATCACCACCACCACCTCCAGATCCACCACCGCGGCTCGTCTCCGCTGGAGATCAAACCCGACGGGGACAAACTCACCTCGGGCCCTGTCAGCTCGCCGCCCTCGGAGAACAGCCAGGCGCCGGCCCAGAAACCAAAGATCTGGTCCCTGGCGGAGACGGCCGCGGCGCCGGACAACCCGCGCAAGTCCCCGCAAGTGACTCCCACGCCCCCCGCCTCCCACCAGCAGCACGGCCTCATGGCCCCGCACAGACTTCTCGCGTCTTGTCCCTCCGTGGGGAAGATCCAGTCGTGGACGAACCGAGCCTTCTCGGCGCATCAGCTGGCCCTCTTCAACTCCAACCACTACCTGGGCCTGGCCAACCAGGCCGGGGGCGGCCTGGCGCTGTACGCAGGCGGCCGGCACACGGACGACAAGGGGGCCGGGGCAGGAACTGGGACCGGGGCCGGGACCGGGGCGGACTCTGCGCTCACAGGTACCGGTCCACGACACTGAGTTTGTGCGTGCGTGTGTGTGTGTGTGTGTGTGTGGACGCGCAAAAAGACTCCAAAGGCCACATCCACTCGTTTCTTTTTCTCTTTTTACTGTCCTGTTATTTTTATTTTTGCCTGGTGATGGATCCTTTTCGCTGCAGGCCACACACACAATGTGTGTGCGTGTACGCGTGTGTGTGTGAGCAGAACAGAAAGCATTTAAAACATAATATTTTAACGTCCCTATTTTTAGTTTTCGTGCGGCTACACTATTATTATTATTATTATTATTATTATTATTATTATTATTATTAATCATTATTATTGTTTACAATGTAAGCCAGCATCAGTCCATTGCATCGAAGTGTTCTATTAATAGGCAGTCATTACAATTTAATTTTTGGTGGCCACTCAAGAGGGAATCTTTAGTGCCTTTTGGCTGCACAGCTATTTTTTATTTTATTTTTTTTGAAGAATTAATGTCGATTCAGTGACATCTTGTTTTAAAAACTTGATTTGCAACTGTCACACTTTTTTCCGCGATTATTATTATTTTTTTTTATTCCCAGGCCTCTTCTTCAGTTTCTAATTTTTGTTTTGCTTTCAATCTGAATATGGAATGTAAAATAGATAATAATATCATCTGTGTATAGCTACATTGTAAGCATGTCCTGTGTAAAAAAAAAAAAAAAAAATGCTAATGTAATAATGTATGAACCCTGTGTGTAGGCTGTGAGTTTTTTTTTTTTTTTGCTTTCCCCTTCTTTTTTATATGTGAGGACTTGATGTTATTTTTTTGTATATAGAGTTAAGAATATGTACATACTTGTGAACCAAAATTGTACAAGAAAAGTCTATATTTTTGGCTAATAATAAATGAATTGCTGCAACTTTAAAGAGGACAGCTTGTCTTGAAAGTCACTTTTTAGGCTTTTCATACACATTTCCAGTAAAGGGACTAATTATGGAATAATACAATACAATTGATGTTAATATTATGGGATTATCCTCGCATTAAAAATGAATAATTTGGAAAAGCTTTTATAAAGACACTGCATGCTTTTTTTTTTTTTTCCAAGTGGATTTTTTTTCTCCTTACAAACCACCTCCCAGATCTCATCATGTTCCTTTTTTACTGCACACACATCTCACACGCACTCTCAATTAACGCTGCCCCTATAATTGTAATTTATCGTGGGTGTAAAACTAATAATAACGTCATTTATTTGTGTTTGCGCCCCAAGAGAGTGTGCGCACGAGGGCGTTAAAGTTGGTGTTGGAGCTCCCTCTACAGTCTGCTGCACACACGCAGCAGCAGCAGCGGCACAAAGTCACACTCACACTCGCTGTATGCTGTGAACTCACTCATTTATGTAAATCTGCTGAACAGACTGTTGCGGTTGCAAATGTAATGAGACAAAAAAGTCGTTTTTATTCTAATAATGCGGTTTTGTGTTATTTGAAACGCAGCCACTCTTCAGGTGGGAATAATGCTTCAAAGAACTCACTTGACTAACTTAGTATAACAACCCCTGAGTGACTAAAAAAAAAAAAAAAAATGACTATTTTTGTAATATAAATATTTACTTTGGATTTAAGAAATTGAATTTAAATGCAAGCTTTCTTGCAAAATGACAAAGAGGAAAATGAATTAAACCGTTTGTAATATCGCAAATAAAAGCTTTTGTGCTTTTTCATTAATATAATGTGAAAAACAATAAATACATATGAATAAAAGAAAGTTGAATCTAAAGTTAAACATTTTAAAAAGCGTCAAACAAGGGGTAAAATGTTGCGTTCAAAGGGCATAGAAATTCACAAAGCAGCCGTACACAATCACGTCATACTTATGCCGACATGATGCAAATTCTTATAGTTCATAAAATATGCATAGTGACATCTAAATAAATATCTCACAAAAAAACGAAAACTAGTCCACTGTTTATTTTATTTTTTCCTGTTTAATTAACATCAACGCGCGTATTGATCGCGAGCTGTTTTATGTTTTAAAAACAGAATTTTGACAACTGACAAGTGTGTTTCAACGTCCTGAAGATTGTCTCCAAACACGCATGCGTCTCTGTCGAATCAATTATCCGGCTTGAGAGGCTCATCGAAGAGCACCGTCATGAATATTCACAAGTGGCATCAGCTGATTGAAGACCCCCCCCCCCCCCCCTCTCTCTTCTTCCTTTCTTTTCTTTACCTGTAATATCGTTCCTTTTCTAACATTGGAAGCCACGGTCACGCTGACGTCACTTCAAACGGAAGTTGATTGGACAAGGAAATCATTATTTATTGTATTTTACTTTTTTGAGGGGGTGAGAGTGCGGTCACTGCAAACAGACTTGACCATAAACAGAATCTTAGTGCATAAAAGTAAGTCTGTGTATGATTTACCATACTGGGCTAACAAATATTTTTATTAGCCATTTTGAATAAAATGGAATTTAAACAAAATCATGTGTAGATAGGCAATTGGTGGTTCTTCTGTTTTTAGAAGCCACAATTTGACTGTGGCTCCTTTGTTGACCAACCTCGCTGAGATGATGTCACAGCACTGATGTTTGTGATTGAAAAGTAACCATTATAGTTTGTACCAAATAAAGATGTTTTGGTTTAGTTTAGGAAAAAGATGGAGTCATTAAAAAGAAATCTAATCTGTCTTTTCCCAAAAAGTGCTCATTGATCCAGCCTGGGGCCGAATAAAAGGGGTCCGATGGAGCCATCAGAGGGCCCCCTGCGTGTGAATGAGCTCGGAGTAAATAAACACCGGGACAATCCATTGGGAAAGAAGATCGGGGGGTTGGCGTAGGGGTCTCCCCTCTTGGAAGAAGTTCCAAATAAAGAGGGTCAGTCTTGTGTTTTCACCTCATCCACCCTTTCTGTCACCCCCCCTTCTCCCAGAGACACACAAACGTCACCTCCTTTGTGGCCCCAGTCAGGCTTAGAAGCGGACCAGTGTCTTTTGTGCGCCAAGCTAATCCTTTTATGAGCCACTGTCCGACAGGGGCCCCCTCGACCGCAGGAGCGCACACCTCCGAGGGCCAAAGAACCAGTTGAGAACAGTGCTTAAGTTTCGAACGTGAGAGAAAGCGCGGAAGTTAAAGAACAGCCCAGGAGTTGTTGTTGTTGACAAAAGGCCCCGAGGAGTGAGTGACGTTCTCCAGAGGGAGGCTTGCCAATTTCATGCCTTTTGTTCAGGCAGGTTAGCAGGAGAAATTCTTTCGGGCAACAAGTGGGGGTTAGAAAAAAATTGAAGGGGGTTGGTGAGTCCATAGGCCGGAGGCAAAGGCGGAGGAGGGGGTGTGGGGGGGCGGTTGTAGGGTAGGTGGACTCTTTTGCCGTTCAGCCAGCTGAAAGATTGCGCTTTTCTCAGCCCCCTCTCCCTCCAGACAGGCCCGAGTTACAGGGCAATTATGGAAATGCGGCTTTGAAGCCGAGCACGGCCTCTTTTTCACTTGCTCCTCAGGACAAAGCATCTGCAAAAAGGGGATTTATGCACGCTCGCCTCCATAAAACGGCTTTGAGACTCACTTTACCCTCGCTGGTCGTCACGCCGAAGTTAGTCCTAATTCTTAAGTGAGAAATATCGGACACCACCATTGAGTTGTTCTAGAATATCATCGAGAAGGAGCTCACTCCACATTCACCAAGAACAAACTTCGTTTTGGCCAAATTGAGCATTTTTTCCATTTCTGATCAAAGTCAAAAACTCCTGATTGTCATATTTCACTGGCTAAGAGATGATCCTGTGCAAATATTCTGTGGTGTGACATCCGTTGAGTGACTTTTTCCTCCCCAATTTCCTTGGAATAACAGTCCAACCAACAATCATAGACCTGTTCAATATATTACAAATATCGACACAATCCGTGAGGTCACCATTGATTTCCTGACTGAGCGTGTTCCGGAATGGTAAGCCGAGTACGCACACACCGACAACCGGGTCAGATTTGAGCATTTTCCTTTTTAGGTCAATCCGATCAAAGTAAGCAAAGACCTGATGTCGGCTGTTTCTGAAATATTAACCTGAGCAAGAATTCTGTAGTTTGGGTTGTGTCAGTCGTGACTTTTTCGTCCCCGATGTGCATGGAAAACACTCAAGGTCAACAATTATAAACCTGTTCAATATTTACAATAGTAAATGTTTTTCTTTGCGTGAGCTACGTGATTATGACCAGAAAAGACTTAATGGCAAATTATGAAATAATGCATTTAGAATGAAACCTTCATCCAGTCTCACTGAAATTTATTGGCTTTTTGCCATAGCATTTCTTTTTGTCAGTTTTATTTTATTTATTTATTTATTTATTTATTTATTTATTTATTTATTTATTTATGCATAAATATGTACCAATCATACACTTTGCTATGAGTTTGTGAAAATTACAATGAAATGGAAAAAAAAAAAAAAAACGGTGAAAACAATAATAGCTTTTTAGTTTTCCTTCCGGGAACAGAGATCTTCAAGATATGTTGTGTTGACAATGTTTGTTTGTTTGTTTGTTTGTCTTTATCTCTATTTTAAGAGTATAACCAGAGGTAACTATGAGTCATCAGTCGATGATTGGCGATTGTTATTACTGTGTTTTCTCCAGTTGGCCTCTGTTTGTTTAAAATCACAACATGATTGGGAATTATAGCACCACCTGTTGATTGGCATTCACCTTACACCTTTTCACTTACTCTATAAATTTGAATCTGAGCCATATTGTACTGACAGCTACACACCATTTTTGCTACTGCTACAATTCAATCACCACAATTTTTACTTATTGACATTACTAGTACCTTCCTTGCACAGACCAAAACACAAAAAGCCAAAGAAAAAGCAAAAAGTACAATGAACTAAAATCTCGCAACTTTAGTAATGAATGGCTTTAATACATTTTGTTCATCTTCTTGTATTATTACTGTCAACATCGCCATATTATACTAAGTGAGCAGCCAAAACAAAGACACACGTACTGTTGTCGCTGCTTACCTCTACGTCGTGTTCTATTTCTGGATCGATGGCTGTCGTCACATTTTTCCATTTTGCCATTACTAGTAGCAGAGCTTGCTTGTAGCATACCAAATAAAAAAAAACCCCACACAATTCATTCTTTAGAAAATACAAGGATTGGTTAAAAATAACCTGTTTTACTGTCATACACTTCATGAATGTTTATACTCCAACATGATTCATATGAAGGTATTCTTTATCGTGATCTAGTTTTTTTAAATCAGCCCAATAGATGGCCTCAATTTGCCGTATAAGCAAACTTCCTGACCTCAACAGCTGCCTGCTTTCTACCAGCCTGACATCAAGTCTGCGAGGGCACCGCCCAGCTCGCACGTCACTGTCAGGGGCCCGCGAAACCCACGGGCCCTGCTCTTTCTCAGCTTTGTACATTAGTCGGCGGTGTAGCACGGAATTTCGCCAGCCGGTGTCAACTCATAAGACACATTTTCTCCGGCCACCGAGAGGATGGCGAGGGAGTGATGTCCCGACACGGGCCGACACAGCGGAGGCCTTGTACAACACTCCGAGCCTCCCTGACAAATGCCGAGCCCTCGGCTTTCGCTCATCCGTGTTAATGAGAGGACATATTTTTGCACATTGCTAATATTTGTACGGACTTCATAGCTTTGGAGGATGAGTGCCCTTTGATTCGTAGGGGGAAGGCACAGAGTCAGGAATAGGCGTGCACGCGGCCCTTTCCTGGGATTGGCTTACTAAATTCTTCCTGCTCAGGAACACTGTCAAACAAGTCCCGTCTAACATCTACCATGAATACATTAGCGGTTTTTGATTGATTGGAGACCCTCGCCGGAGGGTGAGCCGATGAACCGCCTCCTCCAGAGTGATTAATAGACTTTATTCAAGAGTCATCTTCCACTTCCTATTAATGGTCATGTAAACGAGAGGGTATGGCAGGAGGAGGGGTGGGGTCTATCTATCTATCTATCTATCTATCCATCTACCTAGCTTACCAACATCTAGCTTACCGAGCTAGCTAGCTAGCTAGCTAGCTATCTAGATGTTGTTAACTACCTAGCTAGCTAGCTGTCCGTCTATGTCTGTAAATAAAAACAGACCTTCCTTGGCAGAGGAGCACACAAATCCAAGATGAATTAAATTGAAAAAAAAAATAAAAAATAAAAAATAAAAAATAAATAAATAAATAAATAAATAAATATATACCTATAGCTTACTAACATCTATCTTACCTAGCTAGCTAGCTAGCTCGCTAGATGTTGTTAACTATCTAGCTAGATAGCTGTCCGTCTGTGTCTGTAAATAAAAACAGATTTTCCTTGCCAGAGGAGGACACAAATCCAACATGAATTAAATTGAAAATAAATAAATACATATATGGCCGGAGCCTGGACTCGATCTTGCATCCTCAGTACTGGGAGGTGGATGTGCTAACCAGTCATCCACCATGATGCCTCTTTATTTCATATTGATTTAAACTTTTTCATTGTCTTTTATTTATCAGCTAGAAACGTGGCCCCATGTGAAATAGTACCTTTGCCTTTTAAAGAGTTCTGCATTTCTCTCAATTGTGATGTTATTCCACATATTCAAGCATGTTCGAGGAAGTACAATTATGAAAGTCTTGCGCGAGGCAGGAATGTGTATCCAAACAGCTTCACTGGCTAATCATTGTTCTCGAGATGTAGTTCAGTTCATGCTCGGGCTCAAAGCGTGTACAGGAAGTTATTCGGCCCGCCGCCGGAGCTGCACTCTCCTTATCAGCCAAACAACAGAAGCTTCTCGAAGCAGTGTACACAGCAAACTTATCATGACGTACTTTATGGTGCAAGTGGACCAGCACCGGTGATTCATTCAAACATGGCTAGTCGCCGATAGCATGCTATTCTTGTGTTGCTACATGACCCCGACACTTGCAGGCAGCGTACACACGAGATGTGACATCACGACGCATGCCAAGCGGGAGGTCGATAAGAGCAGGTGAGAGGGCTTTGCTGCGCAATGATGATGTCTGCCTGTCCGAGGCGTAAAGCCTTCTATTGATCCTCTCGGTCCAACCAATAGTCTCTGCAAACACTCACGCCTGAGAGTAATGTGTCTACTTGGCATACTGGATAACAGCTCACTATCTCCACTTTAACTGGGATTTGAGCAAGACAAAGCACTGCTTACACGCATGGTCAAAATTGTCGCCACGTTGCCTTTGAAGAAAAAAAAACCAAACACCTCATTTGTCATTTAAAATAAATTTAAACTTAGAAAAGTATTATAAATTATGAGGTATTACTCAACTCAACTTTACCTTTCATTATGTGGCTATATGTGCTTTTTTTTTTTTTTTTTTTTCTTCTAGTTTCATACTCATCCTCATGTTTCTATTTTATCCTGTAAAAAAAACTCAGATGATAGCGACCAGGGTTATTATAGTTTTGGAATTTTTCATTAGTTAGTTTTTATTTCATTTTGAGTTTAGTTTTTTAAATTTAGTTTTAATTAGTTTTCAGGGTGGTTCTGTTAGTTTTTAGTAGTTTTACTTATTTAATAAGTAAAAGTTAGTTTCGGTGTTAGTTTTATTTTATTTATTTATTTTAATGTGTATTACTTGTGCGCAATATTAAAAACAAAACAAAAAAAACACCATGGCAGCAACGTCATCTGAAAGTGCTTTTCTATTGGCTGCTGCCAAAATAGAAAAATTTTAAGTAAATCCACTTAAAATCACTTTTAAAATCATCCCCAAAGGCTCATGCATTAAATTAATTACCAAAGACTAAAATAAAGGACATTTTTGCTTTAATTACAGTTAGTTTTAGTTAGTTTTGTAAACAAAATGTAGTTTCAGTTAGTTTTTTTTTTTTTAAAAGCATTTTCGTTATTTTATTTGATTAACAAAATTTTATTAAAATGAATTAAATTTTAATTCTATTTTTTTCCCGTTAGTTTTAGTTAACTAAAATAAACTTGATAGCGACCCGCCAGGCTTCCCATTCTGTCTCCCTCTGTTAGTCGTCGATTTAAGTTTCTTGGAGGGGTCACGAGTTGTGACTGTGAAGACAAATTCCTTGTGGGTTTTACATACCTGGCCAAAAAGGGATGAGTCTTATTCTGAAATGAACTAATGGGAAAAACAAAACAAAACATTGCATTTAAACTGGATGGCGGGGAATCACAGTTTCGGAGTTAAGAAACAGTTACTTCTCAGTCAGACAGATAATCTCCCATTCTAATCAGATGTATAAAAATAAACTAAGTTTAATGTTAAACTGATGTTTAAAGATTAATGTTCGCTTAATGTTTAACGTTTTCATTTTTTTCAGGGTGAAGAATCTGAAGGACATTCAGTAGCAATGAAACAGCATTTTGTGTGTTAGCAGCTAAATATAAATATGAACATGTGGAGATTTGGACAAGATGTGTATTGTAAAGTTTTGTCAAATTTGATCTAAATATGTACATTTGAATGATACATCTTGTATTTTTATTGTAGATGTCCATTTCAAATGTCAATTTCTTTAGAACGCCGTGTACCTTTAGAGGCAATTAGCTGCAATTAATTTTAATGTAACTGTCAGACTTGTGCACCTGTCGACAGGTATCTTGGCCCACACCCTGTGAGCTAACCGCTGCAGCCGCTGTCTCAGGTTTGAAATGTGCCTTCTACAGAATGTGTGTTTCAACTCATTACACAGATGCTCAACAGGGTTTAGATCAGGGCTCATCAGAATGAGTGTTTTATATCAGTGTTTGAGGTTTTGATCCTGTTGGAGGACATGATTCAATTTTTGGACAGTGGGCAGCATGTGTGGTTCAAGAATGCCAGATTCAAGACACACTACTCAAGAAGGTAACAGAGAAAATTTTTGATACCTTCGGTCAAAAAGAGAAAAAAAAAATGCACGATGGTCACCGAAATAGACTGGAATTTGCTAAAATGCATCTTGACAAGCTGCAAAGCTTCTGAGCATATCCTTTGGATAGATGACATGAAACTGGAACTTTTTTGGCAAGTCACATGAGCGCTATGATTACTGACAAAAGAAAAAATATATATATTGTACCTACTTTGCAAAATGGAGTATGTTCTGGGGCTGTTTTGCTGTATTTGGCATAGGGTGGCTTGACTCTGTCACAGGTGATGGACAACAGCTATTGTAAAATGGCTATCTATAAAAAAAAGTGGCCAAAAATCTAAATCCGACGGATTTTCTCAAGCTATGCATTCTGTGTTGATATATTTTCTCATCTTCCATCATAAGTTCCAAAGCATTCGAGCGAAATAGGTGCTGAACTTTCTCTCAAATTAACTCTTCCACCGTGTTTCATTAATAACATTAATTAAAGCAGACCGACGTCAGAGAAATTCCCCCCCCCCAAAAAAAATCAAAGCATCAAAGTTTGCCATGAGCTGGCACATGCTCAAGTGAATGCCAGCATAATCAAGTTGTGTGAAGCAAGCCGCACCCTGACTTCACACAGCACAAACAGCAAATTATCAGGCTAACAATGCGCTCAACTAATTGGAATGATAAGTGATGTCGTTAGTAGGGAGAGTACATTTATAAACATGCCAGTTAAGTTTTTGTTCTTAAATAAATTGGACTCTATTTTTGGAGACAATGCATTTTGATTTTCATCAAGCCTTGTTGCGCCTGTTCCGGAATTTGGTTCATCGCTCCTTTGATCAAATTTACCGTACACCTGTGAAGGTCTGCTTGCAGTAAATCACACTTTGCACACCTCAAACTGCCACAGAACTCGATCAAATCAGTTTCTTCTTCCGCCGGATGATCAATGTGACGCTCGCGCGTTGCAGTGAATAAAGCGAAGCTGCTTCCATTGGCAGCAAATCAAACGTTGGTTGTGGCCACGCCCCCTCTTTAAAATCCAATGCGTTGCACCCACTTGCCCGCATCTGTGAAATAATACAATACCAGATTACGACCACACCTCGGGCTAAATTTGCGCTGGGCATTCAAACAGAGCCAATTGCTTTGATAACTTCCTTTTGATGAGTTCAAATACTTCATTACTTAATCTCAAACAATTACTTGACCCTTGTATCAGTGAAGACAGGAAGTACTAGATTTTGTGTGAACACGCCTTTTTGTCTTCTGATGAGTGAGTGGGTGTGCTTGGTTTTGTCCTGAGTGGAAGCAGGGGTGAATGGAGTTGTTGTGGAAAATTTTCGGTTCACCATTTCATTTCTATGACAGTAAATTGACGAGGGCATGTACACATTCGGTGTGATACCCCTAACCCCAACCCTAACAAACATGGGAAAATACATCAATCACATTCCTTAACTCATTCACTCCCAGCCATTTTCACAGAAGCAATCCCGTTTGCTCCCGGTTGTTTTACTGAATTTTGACTGATTTTGCAAGGCCCACAGAATATTGTGTTCAATTGCTATAAAAGCATGGAACCTATCAAAAGAAAGATTAAAGTCTCTTCATTCATTAGGGAAAAAAAGTATGTTTCTATCTGTTTCCGTTTTGCAGCAATTAGCTAAGTTTCATCAGTTTTCACAAATCTATTTAAAATTGTAAGTAATTTAGCTTTTGTTCTAGATGGCCCTGGTTGATCTCCTTTGCTGCTGCTACCTGCTGGCCGTTTGTGTAATAAGTACCATTTCTGCAACCGTTCTTTGCAGTTGAAAGGCTGCATCAAAGCCTTCTGTATGCTTTAGCATTAAAAAAAAAAAAACAACAACAACAAAAAACGTATAAATACGTCTTTGGGACACTTAAAACATAAAAAAAACGTATTTTCGCGTTATTGGGAGCAAATGAGTTTAAAGGTCAGAACTATAGTTTTTTTTTTTTTTTTTTTTTTAAATAGAAAGAGACAACAAAAAAACCCTCTGTAGAACATTTAGAGGGGTGTAGAACAAAGTATGTTTTTGAAAAAAGGGTTAATCTGTCCTGTTACAACGGATCTCTGTGGATAGCGAAGGGAGTAATACTTGGGGTGCCTTTTGCTACCGTGGGCGCCGCAAAGAACGAAACTGGTTCACCTTCCTCGAGGAAATGTACGTCGCTTTTCCCGATCTGCGACCACGCTCGATCAGCAGATGACTTAAGGGCAGGCGGTATTGACTAAAAGCCCCCATGGGAGTCATCTGGGCAGTTTGCGCCCTCCCAACCCACACTCTGTAAAAGCGCATGAGAAAAAGCATATCTAATGACATTTTACAGGTAGATCGAGCCGGAGTAATTGGACGTAATAACACACCGCTCCCTCTCAATCCCGTAAAAGACTTGCTATGGAAATAAATACACAGCAGAGGAACTTTGACCTTTGCTACCCCAATTTCCTGAAGGTCAGTGGTCCACTTTACATACACAGATGAGGCCGTCTTCTTCCGGAGATGATAAGACAAAGCAGCGAGGAGAGGTAAGGTCAGTGAGTTAAACCAACAGCTAGGATGACAGTTAATTGGCTGGAGGCTAGTGTAACTGTCATCCATTTCCCCTGGGCTGACTTGGGAAGAGCGGCTCCCCACCACCGCCCCCCTCTGGGACTTCAGCCTCACACTTGTCAGCTGTCTCCCACTGGTTCAACCAGTGGACATTAGCGCAGGGGCGGGACGGCCCCGGAAAGATGACAATGCCTCCCATTTGATTATTACTTCGTCATTACTGTTTATATTATGGTAATACACAATAAAGAGTGTGACAAGTGTGGAGATTAAATGTCAGACTGAATTACAGACATATGCACGAGCTGGCCCACAAATCAGCTGGCCCAGCTCAAAGGTCCCGCTTGCTAATTGCTCATATCCGAGCGGCGTGGAGCAGCGCCCGAGTGTCCGGATAAGACTGCGCATGGACGACTCGACCCAGCTTCTAATGACTTCTTCGCTTCCTTGTGTCACACGTAAAGAGGGCAACGTGTAAAGAACAATAACTGTCTGCATCTTGGAATAAATGTGTAATAAATTTGTAATAAATGTGTAATAAATATAGAAGAACGATGGCTCCAGTGCTCTCAGTCTGAATGAGTTTTTCGGGCCCGGTATCATTTCTGCACACCACTCAAAGCTTCCCTCGCATGCAGCTGGCACACAGCTGGTCATCCAAGCAACCACCACCCCCTTTTATTATCACCCTCTTCCTGCACCACCCACCCGCCTACAGAATGCCAGACATGCGGAGTAAGATAATATGGTGGATGAATTTAAAAAAGCAAAACAAAACATTAGCATTGATGGGGAATAGCAAGGAGGAAGTTATGATGAGGCCACCATGATGGATCCCATTATGGTGGGGTTAGGGGGGTGGACTTAGCAAGAAGGGATCAGTCAGCAATCAACAGGTGTTTCTCCGTAGCCATCCTAATCCATGTCAAGACACTACCATATGATCCTGGCCTGCCTTGTAGAACTTAAATTTCAACAAGAAACTTAAAAAAAAATTGTCTAAAAAGTTGGGCAAAATACCCCATGAACATGTTTTGGTGTATCAAAAAACAAACAATAATATAACAAATGGGCTACAGCATGACCTGAGATGCTTGAGGGTAGATGAGGTCAGAGGTCCGCTCAGTACAAAACCATAAGTCATGTGTCAAGTCATTGAAGTTTGGTTTTTAATTTAACTTTTAATTCCGGCTCATTAACAACCAAGAAGACAACACCCAAGTCATGAATGGTAAGACAAGTGAGACTCGTTGTATTATTGGCAAAATTCCAGAAACCGTTTACAAAATAAGAAAAGTCGCCTTGTAAATCATTTGCACACAAACGATAAGTTCAGCACGAAAAAGTCGGACCAACCACATGATGGTGAGGTTGCGGCGAGGCAGTGATGTAGATAAGGAGCGTGCACAGTTGAGGACAGCAAAAGCACATCCAGATGACTGCGAGTCAACACAATATAACCCCGTGACATGAGCAGCCATCTAAAATGAGATGACTCTGTGCGGAGCTACAAATTAAATAAAGGCCAAATCTGGATTCTATTATCATGTCTCCACTTTTGTAACATTTAAGTGGTACAATAAATATGAACGTGGCAGCAGCCAATGGAGCTCTAACCAGTATTTGTTTTGCGGGAAGAGTGCAAGAAAAATGAGAAGCTATGGCATGGTAAACACAGCTCTTTCTGCCTGAAAAATGGGAGTAGGACCAAATGTTCCTGGGTGTAGTAATTGCTCCTAGCTTTGTAGACGTGTGTTTCAATCAGTTTGACAGGCAGCTGATGGCTTGACACAACTTGTTGCCATCCAACAACAAAAAAAGAGATGGAAAACCAACAGGGATCACCCATGTGGACCGGGAACACCATCAGACAAATGTAAGCCTGCTAATACACCACTTTTGGGTCTTGGTTGAAATAACTAACTTGGTTAACTCAAGTGGTGACTTTGACTATTGCTCCTAATATCAGTAAGATTTTTGATTTGTCAATGTAGCACACTAGTTCTACACTAGTCTCCACATGGCCGAAGCAACCTGCGCTGTGTAGTAGTTTTGTTTTGTTTTTTAATTGCCATTGAGACACTAAATTCAAATCTGTCTTGAGCAGTTATGCTACTATGCTAATGATTGGAGGTGGCAAAAAGTAAAAACCCTGCCACAGTTTGGCTTTAGCCCCAGGTGCTAGCTAGCTAGTTAGCTAGCGCCCTAGCAAGTAAATATAGCTAGCTCGCTTCCGAGCAAGTAACAAGCTCCTGGGGAGCTAGCTAGCTAGCTAGCTAGCACATGGTATTTACTTTCTGGACCTGGATTTGCCACCTATGCAAAGACACAAAGAAACTATTGACAACTAAATCATTTTCTCTTCATTAGGTGTATAAAGCTAATGAGCAAAAAAATGATTTCCTTCGCTTACTGGTCCTTGTCAAGGTCCAATTAATGTCAACTTTCTTTTGTTTTGGTTTCAATGTGGGGATCAACATAATGCAGGGGTGGATCTTTTCTAATGGGTTACAGGGCTGCTGACCACCTCCAATAAAATTATCACCTCTTAACAGAAATCTTTCATGTTTTTTTTTTTGTTTTTTTAATAACTACACTTTATAAACAATATGAAATTGTTTGGAAGATTGTTTCCCATTTTTTGGACACCCTTTCTACATGCTTATGCTAAGCTACAATGCTCAAGCCACCCTCAAAGGCCGTATACGTTCATGTCGCCTTTGTGGCATGTATTTTTAGACAAGCCAGTCACTCGCCGGAGTGCGCCACAACTTGTCATCTTGGTGCGACACGTAACGCAATCACCGAGAGTCACACTTCAACATGTGTTTGCCAGGCCTATCATTTGGGCTGCATTTTCACAACGGGTCTGGAAGGTTCCCCCCTCTCCCGTGTCATAAATGAGTCAGACCCCATTTTGGAACTCGCTTGTTCTCGTGAAAAACTTTACGATTTAATCACCACGTTCACCAGTCTTGGCACAGCACTCGGTTTTTAATCTTAAATTTGCCTAATTGGTTTTAATCGTACTCGCTGTCTGTTTTCCAACCGTCTCGTGTGTCTTTTTCAAATGCCGAGTTTAAGTGTGTGTGTGTCTCCTTGAAGTCTACGCTTCTCCTGGCTGCGACCACAGAACGGCACATCCCTTCTATTACGTGCAATTTCCTGGGTTTTATAAGGTACGCCCCCTCTCATATCATGGAAACCATTATCTGGTGCGCCAGGATTAGTGGAGGAAAGTTTGCCTGTGGGTGACACGCCAAGCAGATTGTGCGTGCTGTGTGTTTTAAAGGCGTCAATCATTCTAATTATAATCTCACACTAAAAAGAAGCATTGTACTCCCTGTCGATACGTCTGGCAAGTCGGAGAGGAAGCCGTACTTAATTGTTGTTCAATCAAAATTCTGATTTATGTCTTAATGAGGGCGTAACAACTAAATAACAACTGCATGATTGCATGACTAAGGGTTTTTATCCCCAAATTTAGTGATGACCTCAGAAATACCACCACCTGCGAAGCTTTTATCTTCTTGCAATTTTACTCTTAGTCAAATGTTACACCCTCTTTTCTCGCAGTAAAACAAAAAAACAAAAACAAAAAAAGAGAGAGAGAGAGAGAGAGAGAGAGAGAGAGGTAGCTAAATCAAAAGGCTGCCTCTGCTGGTTTTTGGAGCTATTGATGTTGGAGTGAGCAAGCCCAAAACACCTTCACGCCACCCCCAAAAGAAAAAAAAAAAAAAAAAAAACTTTCAAAAAGCAACATGGTGAAAATGACATTTGGGTTGAGGCGGCTAATAAATCTTGGCAGAAGGCGGCCGGAGGAGTGCAAGTATGTGCTCCCTCGTCAGTGATGTGGACGGTTGATGGCGGGTGGAGGGGGAAGAAGGGTAGCCACATAAGAGGAGGTTTGTGTTAGCACGGGGCTAGATGAGGTGCAAGGGGAGTTCTGCTGGATTAAAGCGAGTGAAACGTCTTGCTGCCCAATTGGTGCGTGTCAGTTCGTGTGCCTGAGATGTGTTTATTATCATGGCCGAAAAATTGTTGAGACTTTGCTATTTTAAGCTACACAGTAAATTCTGTCGAGCAAATTTTACTCGAAACAGTCTATTTGGTCCCACTCTAAACTGAGTAAAATTTACACTTGGAAGAGTAAAATATCCAGAGTAAATTTTACTCCAATTATTTTTAGTGTGTGCAAGAGAATTTGCCTATCCCATAAAAAAAATATATAAAAGATTGTTCATTCAGAAATTCTAAGTACATTTTGTAAGGAGAGATTTTGACAAAATTTTACTAGTTTATTAAAAAAAAAAAAAAAAAAAAATAACAGTTACACAAGGTTTGAGGAACAAACTCATAACCTGCAGCTCGGGATACTGCAACTCTACCACCTGAGGTATGCCGCTCCTGTTAGCTGTCATTTTCACACCTCTGAGACCAAAACCAATTTTGGCCCTTTTAAGATATTAGCAAACAGTAGGAGTGGAATAGCTCAGGTGGTAGAGTGGCAGTCTCTTAAGCTGACGATTGTGAGTTTGTTCCTCAACCCTTGTGTAACTTTAAAAGTAAATAAATAAATAAAATAAACCAGTAAGATTTTGTCAAAATCTCTCCTTGCAAAATTTACTAAAAATTTCTGAGTGGAAAAAACTTGAATAGTTTTTTTCATGGGATAGGCAAATTCTCTCATACACACTAAAAATATTTTGAGTACTTCGAATATTGACGTTTACTCTGAATATTTTACTCTCTTCCTAGTGTAAATTTTACTCTGCTTCGAGTGGGACCAAATAGAGTAAAATTTACTCTAGAGGATTTATTGTGTACTAATGTTCTTTTCGTAAACATCATTCAATGCCACAATTTCACGTTGTATGTCAATTATTGGTCTAGTGCTGAAGCTATTACTGTCAAGCAGCAATGTGCCAAATTACTGTACTGAATCAATAAGAAAATGTCTTCTTTTTTCTTTAAACTGTTACTATGCCATTGTTATTCCTTAAGGTACAGTATTGATACTCCAACATCAGATACTGGCACGGTGTACAGCAATATTGCGCTCAATAGGCCTTCAGGCCACATAACAATGGACAGTTGCAACTGGCTGTAAAATGTGAGAAAAATAAGCTACTATTTAAATTGGCTGTCATACAAAGTCTTCTGAAAACCAAATCACCAGCGCGTCCCTGTGCACCGAAAGCTCGCCGACGACGACGACCACAATCATTTTGTCAAGACCACTTTGGAAATGCACAAACATTTTTTGTTTTATTTTTTAGATCAGACACTTCAAGTCCAACTCACTGATGTTTCTGATGCCTGCTGGACACGCACATCTCCCTCCGTCGGGATCATTTTCATATGAACAGACATAATAACCTTCAAATCCTGCATAGTGCTGGCAAAAACAAGCAATTTAAATGGAGATATTTTGACAAATGTTCCACTGAGGTAGACTTTTTTTTTTTTTTTTTTTTTTTTTTTAAGGTCACTCACTCAACGCAGGATCGACTTCAATCATGCTGTTCCTATTAGTCGTTAAAACGGAGAAATGCATTCAAATAGGTTCCAGGCTTAATAATATATAGATTGCTAACCCAAATGCAGTGGAGCCCACAAAGTCGGATGCCGCACAAGTGATTGCATTTGAAGCTCAACTGAAATGTTCAGAAAAAAAAAAATGTACCTCAACAGTTAAACGAACTGTGGACATAAGACCAACATCAGCAATTTTAATTATTTGAACTTTACTATATTGTGGTAAACTTCTTTTAACATGAGAGATAGGAAGGTTACCTTGTTGTGAAAAACATTGCCTGTGCTGTTTTTCTTTGTTTTTGAATGACGACAGGATTTATTTTTTATTTTTTATTTTTTTTCCAATAGCAAAGAAACAAAATAAAATGCAAACAATCAGTTTCAGGCACTATTTTATTTATTTATTTATTTTTTACCAAGCAGATGCTAATATAAATAGTACATTGACAAACTTCCCTCTAATTTATGCGACGACTAGTTTGACTTCAGGTCAGTGGTTAACTTTGCTTTATACTTGTGTGACATTTAGGAGGGTAAACTTGTTTGTAGGTTTTTTTTAGGGTGACATATTGAAAATGAAACAAATTTAATACACTGTACTACATTTAACACACCTGTTCCCTATTCACAGCTGAGACCTTATAACATTAACTAATCACATGACAGTGGGGAGGGAAAATGACTAACTCTGTTCAATGTTCAAGTTTCACTTAGGGGTGCAATCACTTTTGTTGTCTGGTTTAGCGCTTAATGACTGTATTTTGAGTTATTTTGTTTAAACAAATTTACATTGTTATATAAGATGTACACTGGCTAATTGTTATTGTGTCAAAGTGCCAATTCTTCAGATATAATTCCATATCTGCTGAAAATAAACGTGAGGGGTGTTCTGACTTTTGTGAGTCCAAGCTTTGTTTCATTATCCAGTTCTTTTGTGAAGACCGATTCAACAAAAGCATGAACAGTTATTTTAAGGCTTGGGATATTTTTATAATCCTTGAAGTGTGTTGTATTGTATTTAAAATCCCTGCACACGCAAGCATGTAGTGACACAAACACACGTGCACCACTTTCCATCTTTTTTTTTAATTCAAACAACCCCAATCAAATGATTTTCTCAATAGCAATAAAGTGCTCTTTATTTTACTTGGCCGGGCATCAATCCCCCCACACGCAAAAAAAAAAAAAAAAAACTTCTCCACCCTCCACTCAACCTTCCAACCGCACTACGGTGGGATCAGTTTCTCCCCAGAATCCCACTGAAGCGCTGCCATGTCGGCTGGAGACAATCAGCCCAAATACTCCTTTAGATATTCCTGCTCCTGCCCCAAATTCAATTTATGGACACATTTATTACCATGTGTGTCAGTGACTAAAAGGGAGTTTCATAATCAGGAGCACACGTCTGATCTGGTCACAGCAGGACCGCCGCGCTTTACTCGGTCGCAAGCGAGGTGATCTGCAGAGGAAAAGGAAACTTGTGCAAACAAAAGAGTCGGTAGTTGCACATGGGATGGGATTGGAACGTCTCAGATCTGATTTGGGGGCCACTGGGAGAAAAATCTGTAGCAGTAAAATCCTAAACTTTTGCCGAATACTTAAGTGCACGTTTAACAGTGCTTCTGTGAGTCTAGGAGGAATGAGAGAAGCAGCAGATCTTGTAAAGTCCAATTTCATGTTCATTAGTTGAAAAAAAAAATGCCAACATTTTTTATTTCATTTTTATTTAACATTCTTTGAACTATATAAGTCTATTTACAGCATGAATTTCATACAAATATTTTTATATGAACTTTATGTACACAATATTGAAATAACGTAAATGTGAAAGTGTAATAATTGTCTTTTAAAATTTTATTTTTTTATAATTAAGCCCACTCAGGTAAAATAAATCATTAAAATTGTAAAAAAAAAAAAATGTTGGTAGAACAGCACTTCATTTCCCAGAATACCCTTTATCAATGCCTTTAAAATGGCTGCCCAAACATTTTGGTCTTTTTTTTTTTTTTTTTTTTTTTTTTTTAGCACAGTAGTGAAATAGTGAAATTAGTTCTCACTAATATGCGATGAGAATGAGTTTCTCCGAATTGCATTGAATTCAATTCACATCCTGTAATTCAAAATGCTGCAGCCGGGACCCAACTACCCAACTTGAATTTGTCAGAACACTTTTAGGCCATAAATATAAAGAATAGCATGTAAACAAAAAGTACAGCGACAACTTACATTTCTTGTGTCACATTGACGACATATTCTTATGCCACCGCAAAGTTCATTGTATGCCGTAGTAACTAACTGGTTAATCTATTTTTTACCTATGATTTGTATTTGCCAGTAAAATCAAGTGATTATTTAATTCCCCATTATTTCGCTTTCAAAAATTTAACCAAAGACGATGTTGTCCGGCGTCAATCTTCCACTGTATCTTTGAACACATCAAGTCTTAATCGTCTCGTGGTTTTGTCTCGAACGCCAACCGGTTCCAGTGTTGGTCACATTTTATTCGCCTAAGTTGCCAAAAATGACATGGCATCCACTTATAAAGTGTGGTCATGTAGACAGAGACCAGCTTGTTGGAGCCAGTTAAAACAACATGCTGCAGGTTTGAGAGATTTACAGTCCTTGCTCGGCTTGTGAAACATAGAATCTAATGAGCGCTCCGCTGGGTTGTATGTCATTCAGTGTTGGAGCACGGGGGCATGGACAGGAATGAGAAACAGTGATTAAGGGTCCTGGTCTACTACTAAATACACATACACACACACACACTCACAAAGCCGCAGACCACACACGCCAATAAGTGGTTCTTAGTCTTGTTCATTGGACAGCTATTTTTAAATGACATCATAGAAAATGGATATCAGTATAAATGTAGCGTATTGTTGAAAGACACTGGACCAAAACAGGCCAATTAATCCAGGGCTTGGGGGAAAAAAAAAAAAAAAAAAACGTGTTTATCATACAGGCACTTGTTGCAGACGCACACATTCAGTCAATGAGGACATTGTTGCTATGGATGATGCACAAAAAGAAAAAAGATGACCGTGGTTTGGGATAGCTTGAACTAAAAAAAGGACAAAAATGAAGTTTATTGCAATTGTTGCAAAGCTGGCATAGCTTGGAGAATCGAAGATGGGAATGTGCACGTGTAACTACAAGTTGGTCAGCGCACACAACTAAAGGTAACATCTTTATATGATCTTTTTAACTTATTCGCTCATTGCTAGTTAGAACACACGCTAGACTACACACTGTAGTATTCATTTTGCAAATAACACTTGTGTGAGTGCCCATTTCATGCCTTTCACAAAGTGAAGCTCACGGTAATTTTCAAGTAATCGAGTACTGAGTAAGCTAAGGGCGGGTAATTACCAGAATAATCCATGAATTTGTTGATGTGATTGATACTTAAAAGATTTGTTTGTGACAGCCCTAAATCAATCAGATTACAATTGTTCTACAACTACAATGGCTACTTTTCATAGCCACACCTTAACACTTGATGATTTACCTTTTCACACACCTACATTTAATGATTTAAGTAATTGATATAATTATTATGTATGCACACTGAGTCACTCCGCAACTACTAAGTGCAGCTTTATAGGACATAGATTACTGCATTGACTTAAAAAAAAAAAAAAAAAAAAAACCCTGCACAATTAAAACTGCTGGGTTAAAAGATGGACCAGCCCACTAACTCAAGTCAATTTGACCCAATATTGAATTGTTTTGTACAAACAAAACCGGAAATTTGGGTCAAATTGATCCAAGTTAGGGATTGGTCTAATTTGAAACTCAAGCCTGTAGTTCAGATGAAGAATAACATGCCAACTGACCTAGGTTTAAAAAAAATAAATAAAAAAAAAATAAAAAATCTAGGTATGCAAAAATCGACATCAAATGTATAATTCCTTGTACCAAAAACAAAAGGGTCAACAACGGCAGCTTACTTCTCAATATGTGTCATGAGATAATTTCATTCGAATTCGCCGTATCCAGGGCTAACGCCCAGCAACAACTCAGTTATACATAGTATGCGGTTCTGAAGGCCACTGTTCACCCAGGCTAGAACCCCAGAGAGAGTCTCAACTCAGGTCACAGTCATAAATCCATACTTCTTCCACAAACGGCCATCTCAACACTTGCCAGTGCAATAAAAAGCGACCTAAGCTCCCCCTAGAGGCCAAAAGGCGAGGGCGAGCCTGTTAGGAAAACGAAGAACATTTTTACTGGCGCGAGGGGCTCTGTGAAATGTCAATGCTACTCTTGTAGCAGGCTAATTAGCATGCTATCACCTGACACAGGTAATCTTGTGGACGCCTGCCAGAACTGAATATCGTCAGCACCACCCAACCGATTGCTGCGGATTCCCGGAAAGCAGAAACCAAACACTATAACCGCACCCCCTTAAAAAAAAAAAAAGGAGAAAAACATCTTGTCCCCCGTGTTGGTTTTGGAGGAGATCTTTGGGCTAGTCGTGCCAGATCCTTAAAAATTAGTAACTGATACCTCCTAAATTCCCCCAAACACACTGAAAATGTTCGGTTATTAAAAAGGAATCAAATCCCAGCGGAATGTTTTACACATTTACTGGGTGTGCGTCAAGGTGAGAGACAACACTGGTGAATTATGGCTGGCATTTGGACCTGAAAGAAGGCGAGTCAGGGGAGGGTTTTAACTGCACATGACAGTTCTGACTGCTGGGGGATTTAAGGCTAGCTAGCGCGCTGCATAGAAACCACAGTGCCCCCTACAGCTAAAACCCACACATGTCAAACTTTATTGGCCCGGCGAGTAAATGCCAGAACGATGAATAAAACAGTATCAAGAGTCCTGCTGCGAGGAGTTTAGTATGAAAGATCAATGAGTGTGTGTCTACGGGGAGCGAGCTAAAAGCATCCGTGCCATCTGCGGAAGCAGTGGGCCGACATGGCACGCTAATCTCTTCTGGTTTGTGTGTTCGGGATCCAGGATGTCCAACAGGCTCGTGCGACAGCTGCGAGGGAGCGACCGTGTTGAGGGGGAGGCGGATCTAAAAGGCCCGCCTGCGAACGCAAAGCAACTGTGTGCTTTGTTTAGGCAAAAAAATAAAATAAAAATGTTTTGCTTCTTGCGTCTGTTTAAGTGGAATCACAGGTCTGCGTAATGGCGCGGCAATTAGGGCCCGCGCACCACACACGCCGGGTTCAGTTATTTCCAAAGCACTTAAAATGAGGGCTAAACGATCCAATGAGGCGTCTGTGTTTGAATGTTGTTTCCCTCAAAGAGCAAAGTGGCTCTAATAACAGAGCAGCGCTCTAGAACAAGCAAGTGGGAAGGCGACAGCAAACATTTAGCTTGAGGTGGTTAATCAGACATGCGGGAGGGGAGGCATGTGCCTGCAACACCCCGATCACCTCAGTAGTGACATCATAGTGACACAAGATTAGCTATTATGTTGCATAAAATAAAGGAAATCCTTCCAATATATTATCACTATTTGGGGACGTCTAACATCAGCAAACCTGCTTAACATTTAAAAGCTTAGATTTGACTGTGCGGAATTAGCATTACAGATAACATCTTTTTTTGACTAAACATATTTCCATTTTGAATAGTGAAAATTTTCATTGAATATATCATATCTTAGACGTTGAAATGGCAGTTTACCTAGTCAAAACTAAATTACAGATATCTGTCTGCATCGTCCCTATCATTGCACCGAGTGCAAATTATGACGTCACGTTATGTTTTTTGGGTGACTTACTCAATACACTGTAGATATATACACAATTCAGCTGACAAAATTCGAAAGTTGAATTATGGATATCGGCAACAAAATTGTAGATGTAGTTTGAGCTATTTACATTTTGATTCTGACTGGTAATGTAAACATCTACAACTTAATTTTGATGAAATCATTTGATCATTCAAAATTTTATTTAAGATATTTGAAAAGGAATGTGTCAATAACAGAATACATGCATAGCTATATATAGATATATAAATGAAATGAAATAATATATTGAACTAGAATTATGATAAACATAATCAAATTGTAGATATCTGAAATGACAAGCCCAAACTTACATGGCAACACTATTTTTAAACTTGACACTATGTTCGAGGTTAAATGCTGTTGCAGATATTTGAAATGCTAATTGTGGATAGCATTGACATAGCTGCAGATGTCTCGGGATAACTTCCATCTGGAATCAAACAGAAGCAACTGATTTCTTCTTCTTATTATTATTTTTCTTTACAAAACAAAGTCTGTTAGTCAATCTGTTGGCTTGCTAGTTAGCAGGCTACTTCCTTGTTCATCGATGACGTTCTGGGTCCATTGTGACTCAAACACCAAAAACACAGACTCAATTAATTTGATAAAATGGGAAAACAATTTGTAGCATCACATTTCTGTATGTTAGTTGATTTGCTTGCTAGCTTCAGCATTAAACTATTGTGCCTCTTCTGCCACAGTTTTCTATTCTTTAACGTTAGCACAAAAGTCACTAGATTCTCTGGTATCATAGCAGGTTCATGTTGGAATCCATTTTAGTGAGAATTTTCACTATCTTCCGACAGTCCAAACAAGCATGGACATTGACAGTGTGGACATGGCTGAAGAGAAGACAGCATGAAAAACCCTGCTGAGCTCGAATATGTGTCCTTCACAGCTCAGTCAATCGTAGCGGGACTATCGCAAGCGTAAACATGCCAACATGGGAAGGTGTGTGAAATTTTTTTGGAATGATAGTATTCAAAAGCGATGTTGTCATGGTCTCCCCTTCCTCTCCCTTCCAGATGAGCCACTCCGTTTGTACAAACAAACGACGTCAGGGCCGCAGATCACTTTACACGGATAACGGTGGACATCTGTTTGGGAAATGGAATAACAAAACTCCACCAGCTTTTTACATGTTCACTGGAATTCAATTAAAACGCGATTAGCAGGAGTATTAAGGGACGGCCGGCTCTGCCGATGCATGCGCGCCCGCCGCGATCCCTCGGCTTGGTCAGGTTACTGTCAGGGATTAGTCCCGACAGGGTGACCTCTCACCTCCAGACAGGTGCCTGTGGGAAGGATGGGAGGACGCTCATGTCGTGCCACGGCAAGTGGGATTCCCACAGACATCATTCCAGAGCACATGTTAGCACGCTAGTCGTATGCACGCATGCCAGTCGATCAAAAATCACAATGTCAGTACAGTTATGTCAAAATATGTTGCTTGCTTGCTTCTAATTTAATTAAATAGTTATTAAAATTAAGGGAAAATACAATATATATATTAATATATAAATAATGTACATGAGGATCATTCATTAAATAAGGTGAATTTTTCGGTATAAGGACTTCTAATACAGATAGAAGCTTGTTTTTTTTTGTTTTTTTTTATTTTAATTTTTCAACGTAGTCTCCCACACACATTTCCTATTTGTGCACAAGCTTCCATTTTCCCTCAGCGTAAAAATCTTTGGACTGATGTCTCAGCCATTCGCTCACAACACTTTTGACTTCATCGTCACTTTCAAACTTTGTGCCTCTCGTGAACGCTTTCAAGGGACCAAACAGGTGAAAGTCTGAAGGGCCAAGGTCTCCTATGAATTTCAACTGGTTTGCACCCTTCTGCAACCAATAACTTGATAACTGTTCAATCCTTGAGCAAGCTTCTTGGTGGGCCATCTTTGTTAATCTCCAAAACTCTGAAAGTTTTTATTTAATCTGCAAAAGAAACAAAATCCATGTGAAAAAAGAAGTAAAACAGGAATATATATGTTAAAAAAAAAAAAAAAAAAAAAAGTTTCTATCTGTATTAGAAGCCCTTATACTGAAAAATTCAATTTCAAATTAACTTATCAGTATTTTAAATGAGATATATTTCTACTATAAAAAACAAACAATCGAGAAAAAACAATTTGATACATATAATGTATTTTAAAGTGTAATTATTTGATTTGGTTTGATTCGACTCAACGCCCCTAATATATATGTATATACATTTTCAAAATTGAAAAAAATAGTGAAAAATGAAATTAAAATAATATCTACAAGTTTCCGTTGAGACAAACAAACTAACCAGCAGACGTGAAGTGAAAACAACCTCCACGGCAAATGCAAAAAAATTCAATTTGCTGTCTTACAGCACCGTTTCCCGCTCCTGACAGACTAAATAGGCTCGTGTTTATGCTACACAACCACTCCAAACCTGAGACCTGTACTTAGGCTGCATGTGGAATAAGCAGCTTTTCCTCAGCAGGCCTGCACGCCGAGCCGCCGCTGGAGAGGTGAGTGGCCGTCTCATTGGATGAGCCGTTATCTCGGCCCAACACAGCACAGATGTGGGAACACATTTTATGTTTTTTTTTTTTTTTTTTTTAATAAAATATATATTCACATCTTCTGGTCGCAACATTATTGGATAATCAGCGGTCTGCTTTCCATGCCTGGCTGCGCTCCCAATGACCAAATTATGTAAAGACATAGGGAACGGCGCTGACAGTGTTTTTTGATCCTAATACGGCAAGATTTGGTCCAAGCCCGGAGGTAGGACATCAACTGAAAGTGTTTTCAAACAGCGGATCTTCGCCGGGGAAAAAGCGAAAGGAGGACTGTAAACACACCGAAGCAAACACACCGCGCCAGTAAAATTCCCTCATTTAAGGATCGTGACCTCGTTCTCGCGTGCACATTATCTTGGGAAGGAAGCCCCCACCCTTGCTGCGAAATCAATTAAAAACAACCAGACAGAATGGAAGGATTAAAAAAAAAAAAAAAAAGTGCAAGCGCCCAGCAGATAAGAGTGTTTGAAATCCTCATTTATCAGATAAAATGATTATCCTGGAAAGTATTTTGGAGTGGCCATTAAAAACAATGCCGTGGGATTATGAGGTCTCTCAAAGTTTACAGTTAAATGCCAAACTGTCTTGATTGACTCACTGGAAGCTCGTCTATGCTAAAATAAAACAGATTGAAATGCGCAGTGATACAAAACACTGAGCTTTATTTGGACAAAAAAAGTCATTTACATAACTACACTGAACAAAAATATACACACAGAACTTTTGTTTTTGCTTCCATTTTTCATTAACTGAACTCATAGATCTAGTGTTTATCCTATGCACATGAATCTGCTGAAATCTGTTTTTATGAGGAAGGTCTTTCCGCCTCATTGCCTATCAAGATGACGATTCGACAGCATGATATTCTACAGGTGTGTCTACAATGGAAGGCCTCTCTAAAAATGTGCAGATATACGCTGTCAGTTAATTTACTGTCTAACATGCCACCATCCCTTTCCACAATCCTTCAAAATATAAGTTCTGCTCAAAAGCAAGTTAGAAAACAAGAGTTTCAAGTTTCAAAAGTACACAAACAAAAGCTTTGTACTGCAGTGTTATGTATGTGAGTGACGTAGCCTATTATTATATTGGGGGATTTTGAATGACATTCAGGACTGGGCTGGGCTCCCTCCCCGGCCCGGGCGTCGGGCTCCGGGGGCCGGGCGAGGGTTTGGGGCCTGCCCCGCTCCGGTATAACTCCTGGTGCCCCGGGCGGGCCCCGGTGGCTGGTGGGCTGTCCGGTAGCCCTGCTGCGCTGGCTGTCCGCCCATTGTGGTGCCGGGTGGATGAGGTGGGGGGCGGCGGGGGGTGGGGGTGCTGGGGGGCGGGCGTGCCACCTACACCCGCCGGGTTGGGTGAGGCCCCGCTGGTCGCTCCTCTTACTCACTTCACTAGCTTGCACTATACACTTTGTAAATATACACATAGGGCACACAACACATTTCTTGGTGGGGTGGGGAAGGGTGGAAACACCGTCTTCACCCTTCAACTCCCCTCCAATTTTAATGCACCTCACGTCCAAGGGGAGGGGTGAGTTGGGGCGGGGAGCCATCAGAGGGGATGGACTGCAGTGCCTGGCAGCGCTGTGGTCCCCCCCATTTGTGTCCCTGCCCCACCACTTTGTCCCTCCATTCCCTTTTTTAATGCACCACACATATACATATTCATTTTTTGGGGGGGGATACGGGTGTGTCGGAGTAGGGGAAATTTTTTCCCTCTGCTCCGACTCACCTGCTCCCAATTTTAATGCACCACACGCACACACTTGTATATACACTGGGTGGGGCCACATTCACGGTGTAAGGGTAGAGCTCGCCAGTCGGCGAGCTGGCGGACTCAGTAACAGGGTTAGGTGTCACTTGTACTCTGGCGTGACGACCGGGGCCTCTCCCCACCGGGCTCGGTGTTCTGGTGTCCCGCCTTCTCCCCTGGTGCTTCCTCCTCTGCTTCCCCCCTCCCGCCGCGGTGCAAATCTCGCGCGGCTGGAGGTGGGGTGGGCACATCTTCCCTCTCTGCGCTGCTGCCCGGTGCCGGTTTCCGGGGGGGGGTGGGGGGTTCTCGCGGGGGGCCGGGTTCGCGGGGGGGGGGGTGGCGGCCGTCGGGGGGGGGCGGCTTGTTTGGGGGGGGGGTGGAGGTATGGGTGGGTGGGGGGTTGGGTGCTGGGGGTCGGGGTGTGTTCGGGGGTTTGGGGGTCGGGGGTGGTGGGGCCTGGGTCGTGGTGGATGGCGGGTTTGGGTGGGGTGCGGGGGGGTCGTGGGGGGATGGGGGCTGGGGACCGGTGGGGCGCTGTGGGGGCCCGCTGGGCCTCGTTCTGCGGCCTTGGGCTCGGGGGTGTGGGCCGGGGCTGGGGCGGGGGTGTTCCGGGTATCTGGGTCGGCTCGCTGACCGGTGTCCGCTCGGGTGGCTTGGGGGTGGCCTTGGTGCTGCCGCGGCCTGGGGATTCCGGGGGGGGTGGGGGGGGTGGGGGTGCTCGCTTTGCTGGACCGCGGTTGACGGCTTCTCTCTTTGGTGGTGGTCCTTATGCATGCCAGATCCGTCGCACCAGCATCTACTGAAACTCAACAGAAGTACCCTCTCCCTCCCACAGCCCCTTGAATCAGTTGGTGCTGGTGTCTGTGGTTCTCACTTTTCTTTATCTATCCTTCCCTCCTTCCTCTCTTTAGTTTTTCCTCTGGTCACTTGAGATCTTAATTTATTAGAAGTATGAGGTTTCTGGGGTTGGCATAAGACTCCGGTTTTGTAACCACGCAGGAGGGGTCTTGTTGGTGCTGGACTTCACTTTGATGGATTGGATGTACTGGCTTCTATTGATCTCACTCTGCCTTATCGATCCTTCCCTCCTTCCTCTCTTTAGTTTTTCCTCTGGGCTCTTGAGATCTCGCTAAATTTGCTGGAATTTAGAGGCTTCCGGGGTTGGCGTAAGACTTTGATTTTGTAATCATGGGGAAGGCAGGAAGTGTTTGGTCGGTGCTGGATGTCACTTTGATTTACCTTTCTTTTCTCTTTATTTCTTTTTTTTCTGACCTTTTCTCTGGTCTCCTGACCATTTAAATCTCACGACTCTGGCAAGATTCTGAAGTACCTGGTTAAGGCGAAGGGTAATGGGATATTTATAAGGTTTTAGGTGAATGAATGAGTATAAATTTATACGTATTTGCACGCACGCACGCAAACGCACGCAAACGCACACACGCAAACGCACGCACGCACGCAAACGCACGCACGCAAACGCACGCACACATACACACACACAAAAAAAAAAAAAAAAAAAAAAAAAAAAAAAAAAAAAAAAAAAAAAAAGGAAAAGAGCAATGATGACAAGACGTTGAATCGGTAAGACTACCGAATGAACAATTCTGAGCTCTTCAAAAAAAAAAAAAAAAAAAAAAATAAAAAAAAAAAAAAAAAAAAAAAAAAAAAAAAAAAAAGAATGACATTCAGGACAAACGCAGTAGTAAAATAATCAAATCTTGGGAGTGATTTGCGTATTGTGAAAACATGCAGTTCTTGCATTTAAAGAGGAAGTCAATTCTTGAAGATCTTGAACATCTTTGCCTGTGTGCAGTAAATGATCTAAAGTGCAATAATCATTAAGAGCAACAGGAGTGCATTCCATCAGCTGCTCAACTCCTGCTGATCAGGTCCGGTTACTTGGTCCCAAACAGCCAATCTTGGCAGTTCAAGCAGTAATCATTCCACTGTAACAAGACAGAACCTTCTTGTCGTCTCTTTCTTCCCTTGAGGGGTTTGGGCTGAATAATTTGCTTCGGGGTGAAGCGCAGACTGCACATTTTCCCGTGTGTTATTATGACAGCAAATTTCTCAGGGCAAATACTCACTAGCCATAGGGAATGTAACGATATCTTTATAACGATAATTATTAGTGTTGTTCCGATACCATTTTTTGGCCCCCGATACCGATACCCAGCTTTGCAGTATCGGCCGATACCGATACCATACCGATACTTATGGCTTTTTTTTCCTCAACATGAAAAAGCTGTCCTGCCATTGGCTCAGAACATTCAAGGGCCAATAGGATATCTTAGATCGGCATGCAGTGAACATGTCACTTATCAGTGAATGTCGTGCACCAGCAAGACACAAGATGCTGCATGCAAAATCCTATATTAGCTTTGGAATTAATGGTATCGGCATGTTACTTGTGAGTAGTCACCGATACCGATACCACTGTTTTAATGCAGTATCGGCGCCTCTGCCGATACCAGTATCGGTATCGGAACAACACTAATGATTATCACGATATAAACTTCACAATACAATAATTATGATGACATTGTTGGGAGGTTGGCAAAGTTAAAAAAAAAAAGCCCAAGATTCACGATGATGTGTACAAAAAAAATACTAATAATAAAAACTTGTACTGGGAAAATAAATAAATAAATAAATTGTGATTTGTACATAATAGCAGCAGTGACAAAGATTGTCATGTAGTTCACAATGCTGTGTTCATCTTAAGTGTGCAAAAAGAGATGCTGAAAAATATTCTCTGATATTACTGATTTATGGGAGCGATAATCACTGTGGTGGCCAAAACATGCCTAATTAAATTAAACTGCAGTAATAACGTAACCAATAGAGGGTGCTGGAACTACACATATGGAATAAAACCTCACTTCTTTTTTTTTAACAGATTAATATCGATATCGTGACAATTTTCATATTGTGACATCCCTTAACATGGTGACAAATGACTCTAATCATGAAGAGGATTTGATGAAGATGTAGAATTGGGTGAAAATCCAAATTAGCTCGACTTGTGTGTGTGTCTTGGCCAACGGCCTCCCGAAGATCGATACACGCAACACTTTGAAACTCGACTGTTGTATCAGGCATCATTTTGGTTTACCCACCTTTTTCTATTCCGCGCAGCAGCGCCGTCGGGGGAGCAGCTCGAGGCCGGAGCGGCTTTGTTCTGAGGCGATGCTGACAGTCTCTTTATCTCCTCCTGTCAGACAGAACTCTGTTTGATCTGCAGCTTCTTTTGCACATCTTCCACATTCTGGTCAGATGACCTCAGCCCGCTTTGCTGCAACAACAAGAAAAATTGCCGGTGAAAAGTGGTTGTGTTGCAATTAGGGAGTGACCTTTGTGAGGTTCGCATATGGAGCGCATACGGTACAGTATATGTTCTTTATCAACACATTCCTAGCGAGGGTCCTTGGCCTCGACTATCAGAGTTGAAGTGAATCTAATCCGCCGCCGGTGTCTCCGTCTCCCAGGGTGATGTTTTCTTAGTAGTTCACAACACAAACGGCAATTAAAAGAGATGTGCCACACTAGCAACGTATAGAGAGAGAGAAGGATATAAAGAGAAAAGTACGCCACCTCTCCTTCATAGAAAAAAAAAGCCACTGACGCCACCTGCCAATTGATCTTTATTACACAGCAGCAAGCTGTACAACGTTTGATGGTTTTGTACAGATCTTAGCCGCCCTCATTCATAATTACCACTACACATGTAGAACCAAGGGCAACTTCAGACAGGACGGCGTTTGAAAAAGCCGCCGCCGCCAGACTGGAGGGGATGATGGGTAATCTCGGCGGGGCCCTGGCAGCGTAGCGCCGCGAGCCCCGAGGCTATCGCTCCTCCCGCCGCACACCTGCAGCAACTTAAGTTTTACAAAGATCGTTTTATGGAGCCGATTCGAAATGAGCCGACCGACCTCGTTTTTTGTGCTCAAAGTAAGTCGGTTGACTTTAGCAATGAAAGTTAGCAATGTTTGACTCATTCAGGTTTAAATGGTGGTAGTGTTCACCAAACATTGACTTTAGTGTGCCAATTTTCCTTGTGAAGTAGATTAATTGAAACAGTGTTTCAGTTTTGCGTATAAAATTAGGGCTTGAAGCATTGAAGATATGTACATCTCTGATGGGACTGAAGGAAAAAAAAACATCCATCCATCCATTTTCTGAACCGCTTGTTCCTCACAAGGGTCGCGGGGGGTGCTGGAGCCTATCTCAGCTGGCTATGGGCAACATGTGGGGTACACCCTGAACTGGTTGCCAGCCAATCGCAGAAGAAAAAATTAAAGTGTAAAATAATTCCTGCTAATAGTACCATTTATAAAATGTAAAACATTTAGAAATTATAATGTGAGTGTAGTATTTATTTATTTTGCACCATTGTAATTGTAGGCGATTCATAATAAGCCTGGTGCTTCAGCCCATTATTATTTTTTTTGTTATTAATTGATTTGTCCAAAAGGATGTTTGTGCTTCTTGGAAACCAAAATAAAAATAATACAAAAAATAAACAATTCCGAAGTTAAAAAGCATAAAAAAAATGAAATACCATATTTTCTAAATAATCAACCCAGGTGCAGCAGATACAATGAAAACAGTAGAGGCCCCAGAACTGAACTCTGTGGAACACCATACCACAGTGGGGCAGTGCGGGACTCAGAGAAACCAAGGCTAACACAAAAAGGTCCGTTAGCCAAATAGGATCTTTTTTCATTTCGAATAAGGAGTTTATATGGAGCATTTTCACTTCTGGCCGTTCGGATTCATTCTCATCGGAATACATGGCTCCATGTAAACCAGGTAGTCTCTAGAAAATTTGGCAATATTAGCAGTAAAAGAAAGTTGACATCAAAGCAAAAACACTAAGTTTAGTTATGATTAAAGAACATTTCGTAAGCTGTCATAATACTACATAAATTATCAATCAATTAATTGCCCAAAATTTAAAGAAACACGTCAGTATCGAACTAAGCAGCCCAAAATTACACAGAAACCATTAAAATATCTTTGGCTCTTGATCAAGATCAAAAATTCACCATTGTTATTTGTTTGGTTGCACCCTTTGACACTATAATGACATCCAGGTTGGACCTGAGCTCACTACTACGACTCTTTGTATATCCAGCAAACAAATGGGACATTTTAGAGGACACATAAATAGTTTGTGCTGTAAAAGGTCAAATGCAAACTTTCCGTATTTTTTTTGTTTGTTTGTTCGGTGTTAATGTCTGTTTGCGCTCCGTACGTCAAAAATGTTTTTGGGTGAGACAGAAAAGACAGCGCAAGGAACGGACAGCGGTTGCGCCGCGTGTTTGGATAAAGAGCGGGTATGAGCAAACACGCTGATGCAACTTTGACTTCAGAGTGAGGAACATTGTCCTTGCGAGAGGATTGTTGCCTCCAGCAGTCGAGAACAAGGCGAGCAGTCTTTTAGCCGGGCACGCCCTTGAATAATGCATCAGCCTCTGCGGAGCTGGCCAGATATACAGTACTGATTTCTTTGCCCCCTGGCATTGTCGGAGAAATGAATAATGGAAAGGTTAAATGCTCGTGTTGCGGATGAATTAGTATTGGAGCTGTTGATGTAATAATGTGACGTGCGCTCTTCAAAGCCAAAACACGGACGGACATATTAAGATGCTGAGCGCATTCCGCTTACCTCTTGTTAGTTAGAAGGATTACGGCAAAACTGTTAAAGCCGTTGTAGAGGTGTGGATCAGCGATTCCCAGGATGAATCAATGGAAACCTGTCCTGTGAAGACATGACAATTCACACACATTCTGCACTGAATACATTTAATTACAAGTTAAAATGGAATAACTTCCATCCATCCATCCATTTTCTTGACCGCTTATTCCTCACAAGGGTCGCCGGGGGTGCTGGAGCCTATCTCAGCTGGCTCTGGGCAGTAGGTGGGTGACACCCTGGACTGGTTGCCAGCCAATCGCAGGGCACACAGAGACGAACAACCATACACACTCACAAGCACACCTAGGGACAATTCGGAGCAACCAATTAAGGAAGGCCGGAGCCTGGACTCGAACCCGAGTCATCAGTACTGGGAGGCAGACATGCAAACCAGTCATCCACCGTGATGGAATAACTTAAGACTGTAAAAAATATTTTAAAAGAGAAATTAATCAGAAAACAAAACTAAATAGCTAAAAAAAAAAAATGCAGAATGTAATATCGATAAATTATAATTTCAATTAAAAAAGGGATAGAAAAGAGAAGAAAAAAACATTTAAAAGAAAGTAAATACACAAATGCACTGAATAAATATAAAAATAAAATAAAATAAAAATGTTGCCATTCAGTCTGAAACTGTACTTTGAAATCCCAACCCTAATCATAGTTTAAAACATTTGGATGAGGATCAGGGCTAGTGAAGGGGGAAAAAAAAGGTTGACAGAACTCTCACTGAGTGAGAATCCTGATAACCTTTTTTTCTTCTTCACTAACCCTACTCCACTACCGTAAAAACCCTACTTTGAAACTATAATCGGACTTTCAAACTCTACTTTGAACTACCGTAAAAACCCTACTGTGAAATTATAACCGGACTTTAAAACTCTACTTTGAAACCATAATTTGAAACCCAAACCGTAGTTTAAAATACTAATTTGAAAGCCTAATTTAAAAAATTAAGTTTTAAAATTACAATTTAAAACCCCATTTTGAAACTCTAAACCTATTTTAAAACCCTACTTTGAAAATGTGAAAGTTTTTCCCCAATTTGATGTCACTTCATAATAGTGCAGGTGGATGCACCATTGGCCCCACCCTCTGCACACACCTGACAACCAATATCATGTCCATCAATACAATTGACCCGTTCTAAACAGGTTGAAGTCTTTCAGTAGTTCCAAGATATGTCAAAGAAATTAATCCAACCCCCACTGCCCTTTTGTGTCATCTTTTCTGCATCCCTTGATGAACATTTAACACTCAGGAGAATACTTTGTCACTGAAAAGAAAGTCAAGTTTGAGTTCTTGGAAGGCGGCGGGAGAGCGGGTTAAAAAAAAAGGGGGTGGGGTGGAAGACAAGCACATGATACACAGTGTACACAGGAAGCATTTTCATATCACACGTCATGTATAACTCATGAAGTCAAGACAGCACATTCGGCATTCCCTTTGGCTGGCATCGTGCTCCTGCTTCCTGTCGTCACATCTTTGAATGTGCTGCCCGCTCGGAGGCGGACGTTCGTACTCTGATGGACGCAGAGGAACCACGGTGAGAGCGGGCGGGCCTCCACCCGGGTCGAACCGTCCTGCTGGTCATGTCGGGGGAAACCCGCCGGCTGTGCCCGAGCGCTTTGTGTTTCGACAGTCTGACGGATCTGAAGCTGGAATACCCACAGAACCAGAGGAGTCCACACATACATCCCCCCCCGTAGCCCCCGCCTTGCTTCAGCCAACATCTACATCCTCTCTATCGCTGCTTTTTGTGTCTCTTCATCCTCCCTCTGACTATTTTTCTCCCTTTTCTCCGCGGGTAGCCCTTCAACTCTGCTCACTCGTATTCTCTCATGTCCCCCCCACACCCGGCCCTTCTGCTTTTCCAGATTCAATAAGCACCCCGGAGGCAGGAGTGAGGCAGAATGGGTGAACGGGGGTGGAGTGTGGGGGGGAGGGGTGTAAAAACATCTATGGCTTTATTTACAAAGGGCCCAGGTATTGCTCGGCGTTAAATCCGAGGGAAATGATTTATTTTCCACCCTTGTGTGTGGCACTGATCCCCGAGGCGTAACTCAACGGCGGGCCGGCTTCGTGCCGGCAATTTACGGTGGCTGCAGAGGCTCATAAAGGAAGAATGGATTAATCTGGAACACGACATAAACAATATGACTCTGACAGCCCTATTAAAAGCTGCGCCACTCGGCATCAATCCCCTGCGTCCACGCGTTGGAAAAACGGACCAGAGCCTGGTTATTGTCATTCCCAGTGTATCGGATTCGTCTACATATAGCAAGGGAAGCTTTTAACTGTTTAGTCGGTGGACGTCATCGGGGGTATCGCGTGCGGACGCTCCCCCAGTGCTCGTTAAGACTTCCTGTGCCAGAACCGGTGGCCTCTCCATCAAGTGGATTCGTTTGGGAATGTGCTGCATGCGCTCACGTGAAAATTGGCGGGGAAACATGCCATGCAGGCGATACTCGATACGGATCGGGCCGCGCATGCGGACTAAGTCGAGACGCTCACAAATATACACACGGAGTCCTCAGCTGCTCCCCCTTGGGAAGAGGTCACTCAGCATCTTCATTGACCCCCCACCCAACCGGTGACTGATGACGCTCACGCAGTTTGCCGTTTGGTTAGCTTGGCCTGATGTAGGGGACAGGTGCGCACGAAAGCAGCATGAATCTCACACGGGAGCCTTTAGCACATTTAGAAACAGCATTTCCAAGCAAGCTGCCACCACTTTGAAAACAATTGCTTATCTAAGTTTAAACGGTCAGCTAATAGCGAAAAAAACACATGCATGCCGCCAGCACTAGCTTTGTTGTTTTAATAATGACAGCCATTTTGATAGTAAAATGACGGCTACAGATAAAATCATCAGCCGAAAAGAAAACTTGATTTGCACAGATTGTCTTTTCTGATTTTGCTCATGTGACATTCGCAAGTTGAGCCATTGTTGGTTGTTACTTGAGCCCTTCTGTGATGTCATTTTCAGTTGACAGCAAGAGGCAAAATGGCCCCATGAGATGGATACAAACAGATTTTTCTGATTAATTCTTATTCCATCAACGCATTATTAATTAGACTATAGTGCATATTATTGTCAAGAACATTTTTGACTTGACTCCCACTTTTAAGACAAAAACTTGTCTTGTTCATTCATGTTACTGGGCCATGTTTTGCTTTACAGAGGATGACATGAATAATGATAATAATTATAATGCAACAGGAGGATATTTTTTTAGTCCAGTAATGTGTCTCAAGAAACATTCTATCACTCATATGGTGAAGATAGAAAATTAAATGTAAAAAAAAATCAAATAAAAAAAAAATCACAGTATTTCATTTCTGTTTGTGAGCCAATGGTTAGCGAACAAGACAGTTTACTGAGGATGATGTAAGATGATAGTATTATACCATTTTGGTGTTTGGATGGGAAGAACAGGTCCATCATAAATCAGTGAAAAGTATTTGTTGTTTGTCTATTTATAGATACTGGTCAACTTCAGCATTGCTCGGTGGTAAAGTCTTCTTTTTCTTAACCCAAAAGTTGGTTCAGTCCCCAGCCCATATGACCATGTTGAAGTGTTCTTGAGCAAAATACTAAACCCCCAGCTTGTTCCTGATCCTGTCTCATCAGACGTGAATGAGAAGAGTGTTGAAATGCTTCGAGAAACTTGTAGGACCTTACAATGTAGGTGGAAAAGCGCTACGCAAATCAAAGCCCATACCCATTCGGCAATATTTGTAAGTTTTTGGTCAATGGAAAACAGATTCATTGTCACTTCAATGGCAAAACAGAAGATTAATTACAGACACCAAAGTGCTGTAATCTCATTTGTGTTTGTTTTTCCAACAGTTTGTTAGATAGCAGTCTACGTCCTGATTTGCGGACAGTGACACAGATGACAGGATGGCACCATTTGTTATTGTGGTATGAGACAAACAGTTCCATCATATCTCAAACCGCAATAAAGAAGTCAATTCCACTGAAATTTGTCACAACTATCACTACCACCCTGCTACACAGTTAAAAGGAAATCAACCATAGATTTGGCATAATCCTGCTAACTAACAAACGTCCATTATAGCAATACCTTTCTGCTTCAATGTCTCGCACTGGAGGAGGGGAAAAATAAGAAAAACTCCTTGGAACAAGAGTTGCTAATTTATCTCCTGCGATGGATGGACGCTTCAGGAGTGCGAGGCAAGCAGAGAGCGCAGGCCTGAAATTGAAATCAATAAGTTCATTAGACTGCTGAGGCTGTCCGTGCCTCCGCCCTGCATTTCCCCCCGCAGACAAACACTGCAGCAACACGTTTAAAAAAAAACAAAAAAACATGGAGAAACACGGCTTGACCCATGTCCACTGGCTGGACATTCCATTTATTTCGGCCCTTATCGCCGGCATGATCGGAGGAGGCAGCTACACACTGATAACGCCTCGAGATGTGGATAATAGCCACACCAGACCAAAGAGACCAAAGGAAAGGACTCCTAATAAAAAAGAAAGCTAAATAAAGAAAATGCATTGGGGATTGCCTCCATGTTGGTTCTAGTTTTCACATCCAGTCTTGAAATATGAAAGGCTCCCTTGGGGAAACTTTTGCAAGTTTTCTTTCTTTGTCTGTGCCTGTAATTTAGCGGATCCCCTCCCATCAATAAGTGAGGAAAAAGTTTTTGGTCTGACAGCTAACAAGACCTCCAGTCTGCCTGCGCCAAATACATAGAATGACTAACACTGTTTTTTTCCCGCCTTCTTGTTTGTGCACACTGAACAAACCACAATCTCATCACTCATGTACCGGTGCATTGTTGTTGTTGTTTTTTTTTTAACCATTTGTGATACCTGTGTAGTGTTTCTTTTGGAACAACCTCCGGAGCCCTGCAGGCCTGCTTTAAGATCACATTTCCGTGCACCTGAAACAGGACTTGTTGCAGCTCTCCTGGCTGATAATTTATGTTTACGAGGCCCATACGCTCTCTGAAAGAAATGTATTTGCAGTAGTACCTTCCGAATTAGTTTCCAGCCATTCATTTTCTATGTAGCAGTTTGTGTCCTCATTTGGGATGAGCAGACTTTGGACTGGCCAGCTGTCAGAGGCTGGCTGTAAATTACAGAACACGGAGCAGGATGGCTCAGGTGGTAGAGTGATTGTCTCCCACCCCAGAGGTTGTTGGCTCGATCCCCGGTCCTTGTGACCAAATCAAAGTGTCCTTGAGCAAGATTCTAAAGCTCCTGATGCTGAAGCTCTTGGTGCGCACTTTGAGTTTCAGACATTAAATCAGAAATGGGCACTGAGACAGTGTAAATCCAGCCTCAGGCTGAATGAGTCACAAATTGTCCATGACCCGAGCTCAACCCGCAGACAAACCTGTCTTCAAGGGCGCCTTTATCGCGCACCCAGCCCCCTGCAACCCCCCTTTCACCTGCAGATTAGAGTACGGGGCTAAACGCCCCGGCTGGAGCCAGACGCTATCTCCATTCGCACAAATGAAATACAAATGGACTTATATATCTACAAAAGAAAATCTGGACGTCAATCCCTCTTATCCTAATAGCCCTACCATCTCAGTAGGACATTTCACCCGCCTTACGTATATATATATAAAAGAGAGAGTGTTCCCTATTTTATCCGGAAGCTGGGGGCGGGTTGGGGCGCTATCCCAAGGGGCTCTATGGGAATGCAAACACACTGGCGCAGTTGGCGAGTGTCCCATTAGATTCAAGAGTTCAACAGAAGCCAAAACAGTTGTTACGGGGCTCACTTCATTTCCTGCTCCAAGGAAGACCAATGTGAGAACACGCATTAGGATCAGATGAAAGCGGGAGTGACCATTTGCCAGGAATTGGGTGGAAGGTAACTCCTTTTTAGGAGGAAATGGTCGGACTACGTGGGTTCAAAATCCAGTACAACCAAGGGGATTGTGGAACAGTTACATCCATCCGTCCATCATTCAAACCATTTCTCCGTTGAAACTAAATTAAAAGTAAGTTTATTTGATGTTAAAGAAAATGAGTACTCATTGACGAGAATGTCCTCCAATTGAAAACGACCACAGATATCATTTTTACGTGCCCCAATCGTGATGTTTTGGATTTACCCCTCTAGGCCATGTAAATAATCGAAAATGACAAATTGACTGAATTCCAAATGTTAACCTCAGCCATCCAAGAAGTCTCCCTCTGCTAGGGACATGTTACAGCACTCTACCCCCTATATGGAGAGCATCTTTTGACCACAACTTTTGAACCCAATTGCGTAGACACGCAGAACCAACATATTGTTGTGTAACATCGAAACATTGGAAGTATCATTAGCGGCCAACAGAATGGGCAAGTCACTTTGTCGTATTTGACGTTGAACCAGATAATAGAAATGATGCGAAATCTCATTTACCATTGCACCACTACAGTTGTACAGTTCCATATGAATTAGAATAAGATGACGTTACCAGGGCAAAGTACAAACAACTTGTTGTCTTGTTAATTTCATAAATCCACTTTAGTGCAGGAATCATTTGTTTTTGGCGCTAAAGTAAGAGTAAGAACACTGGTTTGTGGTGTGGCTTGTTTTTATCGCTTGTGGAAAAAAAAAAAAAAAAGATGTGACAGTGACAGCAGCTTGCTTTTATCTGTCAACTAGCGTTGCTTTCCCCAAGATGGCATACACATTTAATATTTCATTTCTTTTCTAAACTACATAGGTAGTGTGTCCAGAGGCTTTTCACTGCTTATCCATATTTAAGGCCTGGAACTTCCTGGAAGGGTTTTAGCCCCAGGCACGAACAACACAGCCATATAGTTTCCATACAGGCACATAAGAGGCCACGCTCGGCCATTTTATTTATGAGGTCACAAACTCTGTGGCAAACAAGCGTTTCACAGAAACTTTAATATCCAAGCTTAATATTTCATCGTCAGACCAGCATTCCCTTTGGATTCATCTTTTCAGTCTTTCATGCTGTGCTGGAAGTAAACAGGTGGGCTTGTGGAAAAAAGTGGATGGATGTAAGAATACAAAAGAGGGGAAGAAGACTCCCAATCCTCTTGAAGGTCAGAAGAAGGATAAGCTTAGTATTCGCACACCTCTCGAGTCAATCCTGGCATATGTCAGAAAACTTCTGACGTAATGATGGGGGGTGTTCAGGACATAAAAGAGGCATCAGAGAAGATGATGTTGAGCACGGCTATGACATCATCCAGGGGAGCTTCCCCATCTCCAGGAAGCACTGCAGACCAGAGTCAAAGAGAGAGCTAGCGAGACGCTTCTTCCCGGGAATGGTAAACGGCAGAGTGGAGCAGACTCCGCTGCCTCCTCCTTCACCTTCACTTTGCTCTTCTTTTATTTTGATCTGTCTATCCACGGCTGCTGCGAGAGAGAGAGAGAGGAGGCGGCTGGCAGGTGATATTGAAGCCTATAAAATATTTACTAAAGCAATAATGACTCCCAGGACAGAGGGGAGGAAGACAAGAATGGGAGAGAAAAAAAAAACAGGGCAGAAAGTGCAAAATGTTGAGGGAATATAGTACTTGTCTTTTTTTTTCATCAAAGATAAAGGAGGCATATAAGCTGACAGTATATCTGAGACCTTGAAACTTTTTCTCAGAATGAATAAAGGGTCGTCATTTTCACATCATAAGCGATTTGTGTCAGTTTCACTTTTGTCAACAGGAAGGCTACTCAAGTACTGAGTCACTTTGGTTCCTTTTAACAACTAATCCACTTTTTGGTTCTAGTATTAGAACAAGCTATGACTCTAAGAGCCCTATTTGGCATATTAACAAGGATTATACCCTTACCCTTATTCCTGACAGCGTGGAACCGGAAACACATAACATGATTCTTGAGTATGTCACATTTGTAGAGAACAAGTTGGCCAAACACGTACTCGTATGTAACATTAGCCTCTCCAAGGTCTTCACAGAAACTTCTCACACAGGCTCCCCTCCTGCAGCGAGCCTTTAATGCACGGGCCTCCGCTTGTTTGCAGACGGGACTCGGCATGGCACTTCGGGCCAGCTTGATCCGGACAGCCAACAGAGATGCTTCACATTGAGACAAGGGAAGGAAACCGGGCCGCCGCGCCGTTGTTTTCCCTGCATAGCACGTCCAGGATGCCGGGCTGCCTCAGAACAACAGTGAGCTCGCTAACCTAAGACTTTGGGTTAAAGGATGGAAGGAAGGGCTGGCTCACTGCAGCGGGGGTACACTTTGGATGTGTCTACAATGGGAGCGAGCCATGGATTGAGAGCAAGGGTTGGGACAAACAAACATGAACCTTTGCGTTGGACTCTATGTGAAAGCGCGCCGCAGATGGGAGAAAAACACTTTCACTCAACACTGGCAGGTCTTGCTCTGTCTTCAAAACAAGCACTCACAGTCAAAACAAACTTGAGGTGAAAAGAAAGCAGTTTTGTCATGACTCCAGATTCATTTAGCGCTCACATCAGCTGCTACAAGGACAGTAAAAATGAGAACTTCAACTGTCTTATAAGCACCTTTTAAAAAGACTAAAATGATCAAAGTCATGTTACTATCTGCTCATTTGCTTCAAGTCACTCCGTGCACTAACTATATAACTATATTTATGTTGTCTTAGAGGTGCTAGGGTGAGGAGATGTCGTCCCTGATTACCGGGACAGTCCCGGTAATCAGAGCCTTAAGTCCCATTGTTTAGTCCCGCTTTTACACAGTCCCCATCCAGTTCTTTTTTTCAGTTGTTTGAGCCAAGACTGATCTAACTCCATTTAATCACACCAGAACTACAACTACTACTCGGTTCCATGTCTATGAACAATGGGAACTGTAGTCCTACTAGCCTATGGTCCGAATCAGACCCAACTCAAGCAGAGCTTCTCTGGTGGCATATTTCTAAATGTTACAATGCGTAATCGGTGCAAGGTAAACGACAAGGCCCACTTCCAATAGCTGCCAGGACCAAGCAAAAAAGGTTGGATAACGGTGAGTGCATTGCTTGTTTAGCGCTGTTGAACAGTCAACCAAGATAGCATTTAGCATTAGCTAAAGCAATGACACAAACACCGGTCACCAGATTGACTAGCAATTACATTTGTTATAAATAGTTCCTTTAATTTATTGTATATTTGATTTTCAGCAGGCATAATTCGATTTGCTGGTGCTAACATTGTGGCACATCAGTGTGCATTGTGACAAGATGTTTGGAGTTTAACAGACAGTAGTAGCAGTGAAGGCAAACAATCAGCTCAGCTTGGAGTAGCACTTTCTGTTGCCCTCTGACCCACCCCTTTAACCCCCCTCTTGCTCCCCTCCTGTCCTCCCTTCCTGCCTCTCGCCGACTTCGCCTCGGCCGCGTGTAACAAGCACGGAAGATTTATGTCAAAGTGCGAGTATGTGTCTACGACACGACACTCCCTGTGTACTCCCCGAAGCGAGGGTCTACGCTTCCTGATCAACAAGCCTGACACACTGGACAGCTGACCCCTGACCCCTCTGTTTCACCTGAGTCGCAGAGGGGCGGAGGGTGGGGAGGTCACAGTTGACACAGCAGTACTGTTACGCGGCGCGTTGAGTCCACGCACATCGGCGGCATCCCTTCAATCGGCATATCAGTGTCAGACCAAATTGAATTTGCAAAAGCATGTGTATGTTTTACACATGCATCCTTTGGATAATCAACTAATCGATACAACGTTAGAGATATATTTCCATCCAATTCTGACGTGTACAACCAGAAATTCCCGTCTATTTTTTCCTTCTTGTGATTCACTGCACATGTTGACATATTGAACTTCACATGAGGAATTTCCCTTCATTGTAAATATTGATTTTGTTTCCCACGCTCCCTCTTTTATTCATACAAATATTAATGTGTCCAGATGCAGATTGTGTAAAACTAAAGAGGGATAGGAGGAGGGAGGCGCATGCATGGAAAACATTAAAGTCCTTTTAGAGCAAATACGTCATGCAGGTTGTTTCCAAACAAGCCTGTCATGTGTGAGCTGTGGTCGATCAGGGTGACAGAGTTGGGGATTGGGGATTATATGAAAATTAAAATAAATAAAAAAAATAAAAAAAATAACCATATGAAGCTTAATAACACTAGAGAGTAGCAGAAAAAGAAATAAAATGCAATGATGAGATGATAAGCGGGCCCTCATCAGAACATGACGGTAGTATACAGAGTTGTAAGTAAATTAAGCATAATATTTGCATCAACACATTTTTGGTTGCTATGGTTGTCTTCAGTGGCCTTCATCAAAGACGAGACATTTTGTCAAGCTCGGACATTGTGGAGCAGAGTTAGAGTTTCATTATTCATGGCAATTGTCAAATCTGCCTGTGTGATTCAGGGCATGGGGTCATGAGACTTTTTTTTTCTTTTTTTTTTTTTTTTTTGCAATTTCAATGTTGCTAAATGAAACTGCTGATGCACTGAAATTCAGAAACAATTTTTTTTTATCACCAAAATGCTGAATTTAGTGATTTTAAGTTAATGCAAGTGTTAAAAAAATAAAAAATAAGATATACTCAATGAAAAACATGTCTGTTGACTTCAAAGCATGCTAACATTTTATTTGGCCCAAGAAAAATACAACAAAGAAATTACGCAAGAGCGTTTAATGAAAATATAGGAGGAAAAATGCCGTGCACGCCATTTGATGTCAAGCGGCAATTAGCATGATTGGAGTGCTGCTTGTTAGTGTAAGGGTGGAGTAGCACGGCCTTCATTAGCATGCATGCTTTTACAAGCCCCCGGGTAAAGTTGTCAATGCTGGCAATTTTATTTATTAGTAAATGGAGACAGATGGCGATGAGGAGTTTGCATTGACTGGCCATCGCCTTTTAAAGAGGGATCAATGAGCTCTGAGGTGGTGGCATTAACATTCGCAAGGAGCTTCAACACATTCACCTCCATCAAACGATCCATCAAATCCATATCATAAGCATATTTAAAACTGTTATTGTAATCAACCCTACATGCAAGATGTGATGTGCTATTCTAAAAACCAAAATCACGTTGTTTTTTTTTTATATTCCATTGCCAATTGAAAATGGAAATGATAAACGATACACAGATTGCTGTTTTTGTTGTGTCATCAACACAAACAGGGCTTGACTGGCGACTTATGAGAGATGACAGCTGTCAACACATTTACATGCACACGCAGCATACGCCAACGAGCTTATTGATCAGCCCGCGGCTTGATTTTCAAGTGACAGGGCGGCTACGGGGCCGAGGGCACGGTCAACCTGTAGCTCGTATTGGGTGCCGGTTATGCTGAGTAGGAAGGGGCGGGGTCTCATCGCCTTCAGGCGGACCGAGGGCCACACACATCCGACTGAGCTGACGTGTATATTTATCCTGACAGCATGAAGTCAAGCTGCGTATATCGATCGCGCATCCGAAGAATCCATGTTGCAGGAGTGTCGGACAAGACGAGGCAGGGAATGAACTGATGGGAATGCGTGAGAGACGAGACCTGTGGATAGTCGAAGTGTCATCACATCAATTACATTGATTTTCCTGAACCATGCAGAATAATGTGCTATTTTTAATTGATTTTGCTATATCATTTTGTAATGCTTTTTGTCACTGAGATTTTGGCGTGTTACAAATAAAAATGATTACTAATACTTAAGTAGGACGGCAGGCAGGCAGGCAAGTACAGTAATTAGGTGAGTTGGTCGGTGCATCGGTACAGTAAATGGGTAGGTTAAGTACATAGATAGGAAGGTATGTATATATAGTGGTCCGTAGTTTGGAAAGTGTTTGGTGGTAGTTTGCTTTAGTTGGTAGGTACATAAGTAAGTTGGTGATAGCATGGTGGGCAAGGTGGCGAGTCACACATACTATACGCCTCCATATAAAGCATGGGTGTCAAACTCATATTAGCTCAGGGGCTGCATGGAGGAAAATATATTACTAAGTGGGTCAAATTGGTAAAATAATGGTGTATAACTTAAAAACAATTGCCGTCAATTATACGCAGATTTTTGCGATTTGTAGGTCAGCCCTAAATTACGGAGCTCAACTGTAATCTATTGTTTAAAAAAATAATACGAATGCAAATGAAACGCAGAAACACTTTGCCTGTATGAGTTCGGGACGTGTTAAATCTACCTGTTTTGCATCCATATAGTTCCCAGAATGCATTGTGTGGCACAGTTAATGAAGTTATAAGGACGTTAATCCTTGTCATATGTATTTGTGTTACCAGTAATTGAATTTGTGTCATATTTAACACATTTATGTTAGTCTATGATTAAAAAAAAAAAAAACACAAAATAACAACAACAACATTTTTTTTTTTAAACAAACCATAACTTTAAGTTGTGTATAAAATAATGACTTTCAGGGCAATTCCATGTACAAGTTACATTACTCATCTGAGGACCGCTTGTGAAATTACAAATGTATATATTTGATTGTGGATGGCTGATTAATTGGTCCAACATTACAATTTTTTAATTTTACTTTACAAAGTCGTCTTGCGGGCCGGATTAAACCCCTTTGCGGGCCTAATCCGCCCCGTGGGCCGTATGTTTGGCACCCCTGATATAAAGCATGTTGTGCATGAATCCAATGTATTCTGATATAAATCAATATATCTCATCCAGAAGTCCAACTTGACTGTACAAATATATACTGTGTATTTTTACTTGATTGCATTTAAATTGAAAATCAATTTCTGAATCAAAAGGAAAAAAAAAAAATACTTAATTTGATTTTTTTCCTCATGAATCCCTAATGAATATTTTAATTGCTTGTTTGTTTACCCAGAAAAGCAAAAAAAAAAAAAAAAAAAAAAAAAATCAGTTTTATCTGTGTTTGTTCTGATTGAGGCTGATCGAATAAATGAACCAACCAACTAACCAACCTATATGTAAGACAATAGGTGGGTATTCGGTGACTAGCTTGGTTGGCAATAGTATGAATATAGATAATCACGTAATTCACGTATATAAATATTTACTCTCTAAGCTTTTTGAAATAGTGCCTCTCACTTCAGCCATTTTCTTACATAGCGTCTGGTCTGCATCGAGCCAGCGCCGAGGCAATTAAGAGTTTAACCTGGACGCAGCCCATGGGACCCCTGAGAAGACTGCGCAGTCAAATAGAGTGAGGCTGTGCACAAAGACAGGCCAATGGGGGCTGAGGCGAATCACTTGTACAGTACTGCACTGGAGAAAGATGCTGGGAGGAAGTGACAGATAAGCAGGGAGGAAAGAAGAGAAAAAATGGATAGATTGAGGAGAGAGTGAGCGAGCGAGCAGTGTACACAAGCTCGCTCCGCCATGAGAAGAAGGTCAGCAGCTCTCTCTGAGGAGTTCCTTAAATAAAGTCCCGTATCCTGCTGCTCTTCACTGGGCAAACAACCTCCTCTGCTCTTTATTAACTAAATATGAGGGGACTCTGACCGGGGGACAAAAATTCAATATTTCCCCCCCTCTCTCCCACCGCCGCCAAATATTTAAAGCAAGCAAATAAACAGACAAATAAATAGACCTCTGCCAGGGGGAGAGAGGGCCACCCGGTCCCTTGGATGTAATTTGACGGCCCACTTACTTGGAGGCCAAGAGCCCAGTGCTACTCAAGATGCTCATTTGAAGAGCTGTCAATCAAGGGGGCAGCAGCGTTGGGGATATTTGTGAGAGTATGTGGATGTGAGTGGGGGCGTTTAGGAGAACCAACTGGCAATTCATCTTCAAGGTTGGAGCAGATAAGGTGAGCGTTTTCATGATGAATTCATCACCTTCCCGCCACCGGGCTATTTCCCAGCATGCAATACCGAAGTTTCCCCAGACTTGAGCAAAATGGACGCCACTCACAAAACAGTGGCGTGATTATTTTCCCAACCAATCACCGACGAAGAAGAATCACAGAATATTGATATTTCTCGTCTCATCCTGGACTTCCTTTCTTGTTCTGCTCCTACACAGAGGGAATGATGAGGGGGATGCACGCAGGGGGAGGGAGGGGGTTGATATCAAAAAGTCCTTTCATCCATTTTAGATGAGATGTAGATGACTCAATTATGCTTGGCCTGACATCAAAACCACTTGGCGGTGAAGCGGCCGCTAACCCCGGAAAATGATCCACTTAATCCTGCTCATATGAATGGCGGGTTGCTAACTCGGCCCGCGACGCTAAGCGAGTGAGACGCGACGCTCTTGGAAAGCGGAGGGGTGGGCGGGTCTTGGTGATTACGAAGGGCATGAACAGAGAAATGCAGGAAGTCCATATTTGTGTAACTAAGTTGTTCCTTTCAAGGATGAAAGAGAGGAAATGGGTCAAGGGAGTCCTGCAGGACGCGTGATGTCGGTTGCGAGTGCAGTGACCCACAAACACGGCCCACATTTGGGGGTCTGAGGCATTTGATCTGCAAGGTCTACCAAGTCCCCAGAAGACCTCATCGAGACAAGACAGCGGGGTGAAATCTGTTCTCCGGAATTAAGCCATCCCGAGGTAGCGCTCGCGAATCATTAGTGATCTAACCCTTCAATTCCAACACTTAATGCTTAGGGTCAAGCAGGGCGGCAATTTTTATAGTCTGATATGACCCGGCCAGGGATTGTACCCACGACCTCCCAGTCTCAGGGCAAAAACTTGACAACAAGCTCAACTGTCTGCAATGCGCCTCGTTCAGAACCTCAGCAGTGGCCCAACCAGTAACGTTGCCTAACATGCGGTCGGTCAAGTCGTGGTGTTTTGTCAGCGCCGATTGGTGTTTGTCTGCGCCGCTGACAAATGAGCGCGGCCCGTCACGGCGCTGACAGCAGCCCCGAAGCTGCGATGCTATCTTTCACTCTTCTACAATTACCTCCTCTGCTTCTGTGCCACCCCAAGGGCCCTCCGGCACTGGCTTGCACTCCAAAACCTGCTCTACACACGAAATAAGTTTGCGTTCATCTGTCGCTTCGTACAAACATTCCCACGGACAACTGTACATATGTCATAAGCTGTGAAATGCTTTATAAATAGGAAGGATTAAACATAAGGAGCCATTTTTTCCTCATGTAAACAATCTGGATTAAGTTTCTTTGTTTTATGGAAAAGGTTCCGGTGCTATAGTCAGTGTTCACTGGGTTTCAGACTGAGCAATATATTTTTAGATATATTTTATTATATATATTAATTATAGTTATTTTTATTATAGTTATATATATACACACACGTTTAGTTTTTTTGTATTTGTGTATACTGTATATTATTTAGGAAATATTTTTAAACTTATACCACTACAGTTATTTTTTTACATTTACAATTTTTTTTTTTTACATTTTGACGATATTTATTTATACAGTGGGGTTTAAAAGAAAAAGAAAAAGAAAAAAAAAACATTGGGCCAAAATCTACTAGAAAGTCTATGGGAAACTGGCCAAATGTTTTTTGTTTTTTTTTGCCCTACTTTATACTTATATTACTTATTTAATTATATCATTACACTTATTTATTTTACATTTGTCCCCATAATATGACCTCCAAACATGGTAAATGACTACATTAGTATTGACAGCTGGGCGAACTGATATTAAAAAAACCAAAACAAAACAAAAAAAAAACATCCCTGGCATCTTGACTTAGACAGGCCCACACACTAAGATGTCATTGTCAGTCATGCCATCCGCTGTCACGGTTTCATGGGGGAATTAAAAAAAACAAAAACATATACACCTGTAGACTATCCAGAACCTTCTGATTCACATTTGTTATATTTTTTATTCTACCCCATCAGTGAATTTCCACAATGTGGGATCTGGGTTAGAAAATGAATTATATTTAAATTTTTCAATGAACGAACCAGTTAATTGTCCGGCCTCATACCTATTGGTTCCACACAATTGTGGTCCGTTTACTCTGCATTGCTTTTAACTTTACAAAATTTAGCCTGCATTGTAGTCCCATCGTACCCTTCAACTTCCAAGCTGAATCTTAACATGTTACCTAAATAATCCCGTTTCTGCTTTAGAGTGTAACATTTGACTGGAGCGTGACCCCAAAGCGATACCTGTCTCCAGCACACACCTGGTTATTTTATCTCTCTGCACAGCTATTGTTGGGCCTAATTGACGGTGGCTCGTCTGCTTGTGACCCCGAGCACAACAATGCATACCTGTAGCCATCATCACCAGCGCCGTGTAATTGTCTCTCCAAGTGGGGGCCCTTTTGTCCAAGTCGGCCCCTGAGGGGAGAGGCCACCGCGACCATCCATCACTCAGTCGCCCAGCCACCACAGGAAGTAGTTAACATGGGTGACCTCAGAGGTTGGTGCGTACGTGTGTTTGTGGAGAGAGGAGTTTGCGGCCCGGTATGGGGGGCGGGAGTTCTTGGTGAGAGACACACAGAGAATTAGCCATCTTTCCATCCCTGCCAGTGACGTCGGTCCGTCAGTCAATCCATCAAATCAGAGTGATGGAGCGGCCGGCGCTAATTCAACCACGTCCTTTGAACCTTTGAGGAACAGACAGCACCAAGACCAAAAATAAAGAGTCCTATTACACAGATGTGATTAGAAGACAGACCATGTGAGTGAGCAGTTTGGAGTAAAGAATGATGGATGGCTTTTAAACACCTGTTCACGTGTTTTGTTTTAAGAACATGTTGAAAAAAGTGACAGCACTCACTACAACTCTGTCCCTGATAGAGTTTGAAGTGATTATTACAGAAGATGAACAGTAGTTGTCTTACTAGTTAAGGCCGTAGTGTAGTAGAGCAGGACATCTATCATGATAGACCAGTTTTCACTGGTAAGAAATGTTATAAAAATGATTAGTCGACCAAGTAAGAAGCTAAAAACTTACCATTTCAATACAGACGGGGAGGAGGACTTCTTTTCAAAATGTCGTTCTCAAATTGTGTTTGCCTCTTCTGCCAATGAAAAGCGGCATTTTCCGTCCGTTGATAAAAACAATACGTACGAGTACCATTCCACCATAACTAATGATCATTTGCAAGCTTGCAGCTCACTCTGAGCAGCTACTAGTTAATTCCATTCAGTGCAGGTCATCAGAGAAAGTGAAGTACAAAAAATGTACATTGAATTGCATGAGGGGGGAAAAACGTTCTTCCTGGGGTGTAACAAAAAATGTTTGAGAAACACTGCTTAGCTACCTTGGACAACATTCTTTGTAAAATGAGAAATTTGAACAGTTTAAAATTTCGTTAGGTGAGCTGACAAGAAGACTAGAAAATATCTTTTGTCATCTCACAATGAATGAGCTAATAAGTACAATAAATGTATTTTCAAATCAAATATGCCTAGAACACAAGCTAAAGCAAGACATACACAAAGATTTCGGATAAGCCGCCGTATTTTATTTTTCACCATTCCTATTTCGTCAGACGGACAAGCTGTGGCAAAGGGAGAGCACAGAGGGATGCGTACAACGCTAATGCCGCTCTACAAAAACAAAACTTTGACAACATCAAATAGCAAAGGTGCAGCGGAGAAGATGAAGCAAGAACAACAGTGTTTGGCAACCAAAAACATCAACAACTAAATACTTCAATTAAAAAAAACGAAAAAAAAACGAGTGCAGTCAGAATTTTTTTTTTTTTTTTTTTATAGGAAAGAGTTGTCTACTTCATCGTTGTCGAGATAGAAAAGAAATCAAACATGGAGGGCTGCTACGCTGCCTCATCGTTTGCCCCCTTTTTAGGATCTTGTCAGAAGCGTCGGATCGTTGTTTGGCCCGCAGCTTTTGCAGGGTGTTTGACACACTTTTGGGGCAATTAAACGCCATTGAACAGCTGTAACGTAGGAACGTATTTCCTGGTGTTGTACTAACGGCACATCCTTTCATCAGTTTCGGCAGCTTGAGAACAAAAAAAAAAACTGGCAGGAATTCCTGGAGGCTCGCATACGCCAGCGTAATCAAAACTTTTCTGCTTTCTTTCTTTGCTCAGTCTGGGATTTTAAATCCAACATGATTCATGCAATGCAAAAAAGTTTGGGATGAAGAGCTCAGTCTAGGACCGACTAAAGTGATTTCACTTGAAATTGGTCAGATGCCATACAAATTCTTTAGAGTTCTTAATTTGAACTAATAAATACGATTGCAGAGATTTAAATTGTGATAGAGTGCAGACAAGAACTATCCTCACTAGAAACATCTTCACTAGATTCCTTCATACTTTGGTTCAGCCTGAGAATTAAACAATCAAAATGACATGCTTGAATATTCGTTTGACTTGTGCCTTCAGCTTCCTCAGCTGTCGTGGTCAGACGCCATTTACAATCACAGTTCTTCCAATCGTAGTTCTTGCTTTGAACTCGTAAAAAAGGAGACAGAAACTGGGACTGGTAGAGTGCTGACAGATTTTAGTGGCTCGGGCGCCAACTAGAACTTGCGCTGATTTGACTATCAACCTCAGCTGATTTGGCTTCTTCGGGTCAGCCAGATTCCAAAATCAACAGTATTCTGACTTTAATCACGGTGTTCTGGCTCCGATACAGACCAATCAAATAACTGAAGGGTTAGTGATAGTAGAGCACTGACTAGAACATGAGCTGATTTGACTGTTGCCTTCAGATAACTCAGCTTTCTTAGCTACCATTTACAATCAATATTCAGTTTTAGTTGAAAATGGAGCAGACTGCAGGTTCATTGGGTTCCTTCTTTGGTCAGTCCGGGAACAAAATGGCCTCACCTGAAAACCACGGGAGCATTTTTAACACTGAATTACTGTGAATACTGACAACGCCCCCTCTAAACAAAGCTGGGTTACATGATATTAGGTGATACAATGACATGATAAATAGTTACACACTGAAATGCGGATACCACGTACTGTACGTGTGGTTACACTAGTAGCTTGATGCTAAGCTTGCGTTGTTAGCATGTCACTAAAGCGCTATGATGCGTTTATATTGAGGGGGTTTGGGCTGCGGGGCGATGGAGATGAGGCCATGAAAAATTCTTCTCGGTCGGGATCGCAACAAATTTGTTGTCGGCGGTGCCTCCACCTCAGCTGACGTCGGGGTTGTTTCGAAAAAATGGTGTCAGATTCTTTTCCCCATTTTCTTGCACGTCCGTCCGTTTTGAGGCCATGTTGGATCCTTCACATTCTGTTTAAAGGACAAAATGCATCCTGTCAAAATGTCAAGTTTTCTGGGAATTTTAGACTTGGACGAACAGTGGAGCCTCGAAAGTAGAATTTAGGGAAAAAAATTACACATTATGTCTGAAAAATACGGTATAATGGAAAATCCCAAACTAATATAGCCTTACCTTTGAAGAGCCCAGTTTAGAGTAAATAATAATCATAATCTAGAATTAATCAGTTTAACATCTGTTCTGTCATATTAGAAAAAAGGCAGCTTTGAACTTCAAACAAATCTGAGGTTGACCACTGTCCTGTAATGGAATGTGTTCAACATTACAATGTTCGACACTGTACGCTATCTAAACAAAACTATTGGGACACCTGGACATTAAACCTATGGGAAATGAAAATAGAATGAAATATGAAGTTTGTCGGAAAAAAATTGACCATAATGTCGAAGGTTTTAGCTGTATATTAGGGTTGCCCTGATATGATCGGCGCGTTTGGAAATCGGGCCAATCACATGATTTTCAGATCATCGGTACTGGCTGAAAAAGATTGGATTTTTAGATTTTCTTGATTTCTAAAGTCAAGAATACAATATTTTTAGCTCTTTACTGGATTTGAACTACTGCTGATTTCCAGCCCGACAAAAAGGTATCATGTTGGAATTCCATCCATCCATCCATTTTCTTGACCGCTTATTCCTCACAAGGGTCGCGGGGGGTGCTGGCGCCTATCTCAGCTGGCTCTGGGCAGTAGGCGGGGGACACCCTGGACTGGTTGCCAGCCAATCGCAGGGCACACAGAGACGAACAACAATCTATACGCACAAGCACACCTAGGGACAATTTGGAGCGCCCAATTAACCTGCCATGCATGTCTTTGGAATGTGGGAGGAGACCGGAGTACCCGGAGAAGACCCACGCGGGCACGGGGAGAACATGCAAACTCCACCCAAGAAGGCCGGAGCCTGGACTCGAACCGGAGTCCTCAGAACTGGGAGGCGGATGTGCTAACCACTAGATCACCGTTCCGCCCTGTTGGAATTCCTTTATTTAAAAAATATAAATAAATAATGAGATAATTGAGACAATTTGCATGTGGTCTTGTTTTTCCTCTTCATTCTAGAGGTATCGTACTTGGTGTCGGCAGATACTTCAAATGAAGTAACTTGGACTTGGATGGAAAAAAATGCCGGGTCATCCCTACTGCAAATACTACAAAAAGACTCGCAGTAGTAGATAAATACTCAGCTGTAAAGAATAATGTAGCCATTTAAGAAGTTATGTATGTGCTCGAAACAAAGGATTTCATTAAATTGCAACTGTAAAATGGCCAATGAACATTCATAGTGGTCAAGCAAAGAGCGCTCCATCCATATAAAACCCGTTTTGAAACGTCACCTCCACAGCAGCGACTCCACTCTGTTGATGATGTCAGCCAGATCGAAGGGCAGCGGCATGCCGGGGTCGTCCACGCCCCAGAAGGGACGATCAACCGGGGCCTCCTCGGGGGGTAACGTCTGGGCCAGGCTGGAATGGCACCTGTGGCGGCGGGACACAGGAAACAAATACGCCTTTCAACATCCAAACAATGCTGTAACTTGGACACGTTTTCAATAGGATCAAATGGAAATGCACAAGTACAGTATTTATACAGAGTATCATAAAAATACAAGTAAATATGAAATGTACGCAATTAATTGCATTTTTGTTACATACTGTTCTATTTCCCTGTATTTGATGACTTTTCACCACTGTTCTTGTGCTGAGTCACCAAAGTGTCTCAGCTGTGACGTAAACGGCATGGAAATGCAGCGTATGACGGATAATGGCGGGTTAAGTGTAAATGTGACAGCGTTTGACGGCCCCGGCAGACCCGGGTCACATCTTTTGTCAGAGTAGTGTAAATATTTACTGTGCTGCTCGCGGGTTGTCATTGTAAATGTGCTCATCCCCGCCGCCTCTTGGCAGACGAGATGGACCTTTAACCGCAGGGTGCAAGGGGGAGAGGAGCAGGGTGGCATGTCTATGTCAGTCGTGTTAGTTGCTATACCGTTTGACACGATCTGCTCAGAATGCAGGAAGTTCCGGACACTTTTCCCCCATAGGAAGCAATCTGTTCCGGGGGCCAAACTGACTCCATCGCGGACGCTTTAGTGACTGCCCAGGCCAGACTTTTGCGCAACGCGCTTCTACTGAAACCAGGTAATCAGGCTGATACCCGGCTTTTTTCAAGGTATTGGTTGATACCGGTATCAGTCACTCTTTTGTGATCATTTTATGATCAGGAACTAGAAATTATAAGAAAAGAAAAATGCTATTAATTTTGTGGAATTTTAAGGAAAAATGCTATATTAAGATATTTAAGGATTTATTTAAAATTATCTGTCATTGTTTTTATTCGTGAGAAATTGTGGTATCAGTACTTGGCATCGGTCACTACTCAAGAAATGAGTACAGTGGTCCCTCGCTACTTCACGGTTCACTTATCGCGGATTTGTATTTGGGTCCAAAATTCATACATTTCGGAGTTTATCTTGGGTTGTAACTCACTATTTCGTGGGTTTTTCAGAGATTATTAACCCCCCCCCTCTACTTCGCAGAAATTCACCTATCGCGGGTGGGCGTGGAATGTAACACCCGCGAGTGAGGGAAAACTGTACTTGTACTGATCTCAGTCTGTAAAAAAGTGTTATCAAACATTCCTATTTTCGATACTCGCAAAAGTCATGCATACTTAGATGTCACTTGTTGAATGCCATCACACACACGCACACACTGGAGACAAGAGAGAGGAGGGGGTTTTGGGCTCAGTTATAGATGAGGTGAAGGGACATTAGGTTGCCACAATTTGCGGTTATATATTTTAACGTGAGCCACTTAATGTTCCACTGGCTGCCGGCCTAAGTGCTGCTTTTTTGGTGCGGTTAGAGCGGGAACGGCATTAACATCGTGCCGCTCCAATATATCTTGGCCGCCCTGGATCCAGGCCTGATAATAGCATCTGTTAACACGCGCTAAGTACCATTATGTAGCACATCACTTCATAAATAATACGATTAGGCGACCTTGGGGCTTTGCAACGAGCCTTGTGTTTAAATGTTCTCATCATTTATTTAGGACGCGAATTAAAGGAAGCGCCACTTCAGGAAAAAGGAGGAAGAAGAGGAGGAGGAGGAGGACATAGCTAGCATTCATTTGCAATGCGAAGTGAAACATGACCAATACAGAGCTGGTGTGTTCTGCTGACATCAGCGTGAAGTTACCATCGGGCCATGGATAAACCAACCAAAATGGATTACTAGCATTCTTCTACTCATACGTTAATGATTGCCATTCTAGACTGTTTATTAAAAGTGTTAATACAAAGGGTTATGCATAAGAAACTGGTTGGGTTCAATACATCCAACAACGTTAACAACCACTGGTCTAGGGTGTATCATGCCTCTTGACCAAATTCCGATCGAATTATGCCTTAGTCCACTCGTAATGGTTCACAATTAGCGATAATGTTCATGTAATCCAGCACACATTTCCAGTCAGCGTATTTTTGCTCGCCAGCTTCCTATAATGGAACCCAAACAAAAAGTCAATACCAAGCGAGGTGCCTTTAAGTTCTGTGGGGAGATGGCGTGCATAAACACCTGAAAAGGTTCACCTGTGGCACATCAGCATGCCTTAACACTAAGGTCAACTACAAAAAAAGAGGTATAGTAGAAGTGGTGGTTCCTTGGGTGTCCACTCTGTTCCAATGGATTAACCCCAGTCAGATATGGACCTAACTATCCCATCTGGTTCTCAGTCAAGAGAGATTGGCAATACCATCAGTCATTTCAATTTGCCCTGAAACATTCCAGCCAGGCCAGGCTGCTGTTCAAATGGTATGCTGATGTGAAAGGTATCTCGGTTTCTATCGTCTCTATTCCACAGAGGCACCCCCTAACTCGACCTCCAATCCCCAAACTGCACTTGAACCGCGGCCAGGGTGGGCGCTCCTTAGGCTTTGCAATAAGGGTTGGAGCACCCCCAACCCCTTTGCGCTCAAACTAACCACTTTAGCTAAAGTGAGTGTTAATTATGGACAGGCAAAGCAGTCAATAAAAGGTTAATGCAAAAGTCAAAGGATAAATTCCTTTAAGCATTGCATCATTCCACCATCTCCACGACCACTGGCTACCTCGCAGGTCTCCAAATCAATACGTTTTACTGTAATGCGCTCCTCATCGATTTTTGCCCTTCCTCAGTCCCTCCTCCTCCGTGGCTTCTACAGTAATACTCAGTCAAAAGAGAGAAAGACAGAAAAAGAGAGAGAAACAAGTAAATACAACCATTAATCTCAGTTTGGGTTTTTTACAGTTTGCTTGGTCTTTCTCCCAAAGGCTTGTGAGGAAAGTGCACGGTGGTCCGCCATCACCACCGCCACACTTAATCTCTGACTGCCATGTAATCATGTAGCAGTCCACTCAAGTGGGGGGAGCGGCCACACATTAAATGGCCCTGAGCTCTTAACAGGATGGAAATCCACCTAATAGACAACATCAATGCTTCCGAACAGCGTAATTACACTGATAAATGCACAATTTTGTCAGCCCAAGTGAAAAAGAATCCATGGTGCAGGGACGAGAGACAACACTTACTGCTTACTGCTTACTGTCGTTTGTAACCTCGTGGGACCAAGATGGGACCAAGACTTTAGGGGACAAAGGTGGAGGTCTTTGGAAGGTGTACCAAGAGAATTGTTTTGGTTTTGGAAAATGACAACCTCAGAATAGTGTCATTTCTGTCTGAGTCTGAGACTTTCTGTCTCCAGTCCTATCCCGTTCTAGCTATGAGATGAGGTCGACAATACACTCCAGTGGGTCCTTAGTTAATCCCGGTTGGTCTTCAACATCCATTAAGTGGAGTTGCTAGTCTCTTTTGTCCGCAACTCATCTTAATGGATCCTGCAACTTCAAAGATACCCCACAAAAGTTGAAACGAAGGCACCTGGAATTCTTCTTGGTTCAAGAAGAATTTGGGGGGCATGGGGAAATGTCACTGACCAGGAGAAAGTACAGCTTTCTTCAACAGAACTATTGGATATTGCAATTACATGAATGGCTGAGAACAAATGGTAAATGTAATACACTTATATAGCACTTTTTTTTTTTTTTTTTTTTTTACACCATATGGTGCTCAGTGCTTTACAATGCATTATTCGTACACAATCCTGTACTCCCAGCAAATTCATAGAGTTGCTACAAAAACAAAAGGCACAGCTTCAGAATATCATTCCTTTACTAACTCATATTCCCATACTAGTTAATTTGCATTTTAGTACCTGTGATCACCTGTTCCCTTGTGGTACTACTGGCAAAGAGTTCTTTGCAGGTGCGAGCAGTTACAGCCTTGGCAACCCCTCATGCTCCAATTGCTGAGAATGCAATCAGACGAGTTGCGAAAAGCAGGCATGTTTCTCGTAAATCAAGCCAACCCTGAAGCTAAGTACGCAACGTGATGCTAAGGAGACGGAGAGTAAATTACCCAAGCGTATTTCTGTAACAGTTGTGAAAGCCGAGACGCGACTGAACACGTGCGTTTCTCATGCAGTAGGAGGCGGGCAGACAGACGGACAGGTAGCATTTAGCTGTGTGCAAATCTGTCAACGGCACAACAAAACGTTATCGAAGTCAAGTAGAGGGCATCGGCACAGTCAGATGTTTCAAACAAGGCTTAACCTGTGAAGTGAAACTTTAGCGCTCCACCCACGCCATTTCCATCCACATACAGCTGCACTGAAACACCTTTTTATACCGTTGTGATGAGTCTGCTTCACCCAATCATCAGCCAGGAGAGCATCCATCCAGCCATGTTTCTTTTTTTGGCCATCTTCTCATCCTGTTAACCAATAAACCATTTCATCCTTCCATCTTTCTTACATCAAGCTCCCTTACGTTCCATCCATTTTTAGCCTACCAGCCAGCATCCATCCATCCATCCATCCATACTACCTACCTACCCTTCGTTTACTAGATAGCCAGTCGGAGAGCCAGCCTATGCATTCATCCTTTCACAATCAATTATTTCATCATCAATCTTTCCAGCTAGCACCTTTACCATCCGCCAGTGTGGGCAAGACCACATTTTAAACATTCACTTAGCATCAATCACATGCCGTTGTGTCTACAGTTGCTGACTGTACAACTTTTACAATTGTTTGAGGTGGGCACTCGTATGGGGGAGGGCAAGAGAATAAAGAGGGGATGAAGGGAGGGTGGGTGTCCTACAAATACATGACACATGTTCATTTCTCTTTTGATTCCCTCTAAATAGCCTAGTCTAATAAAACTAACATCTAATACACTGCTTTGCCTTTAATCAGTGCTTGTTGTGCACACTATGCAGAATGCACCGGCAAGTCAGAGACGGGACCACCACTCAAGCTGCTGCTGAGGCACGTGGGCACCTTGGAGGTAGTTGCAGTCCATTTCAGAGAGTCTGTGAGCCCCCCCCCAATCTTGCAAGCCAAAGTCGAGGCCGCTCGTTAAACCACATGAAACAAATGAGGCTCGTTATTGGCATCGGACGGCATCAGGGAACGTGGCGACCCACGTTTTCATTGGGCCAGTGTGTGGAAAGATCTCAAGCTAGCTGGCGTGCACATGTAAGTATCCTTGTACCTGAGCAGCCTTGGCTTCCTTCACACCCTGAACGTTTGATGTGGCTTGGCATCCTGCCCTGTCTTACAGCATGTTAATCCACATGCAACTGAAAATCTCACAGACACAGTCAGCCAGGTAGCCTCTAAATAGCCTCCCATAATTGAAGGCCATAAAACACTATTGCAGTCTGGAAGTGCAAAGGAGGTAAAGCCCCTAAACTGCAGCTACCGCTTTCAAACAAAAAAACAGGTGGACGTCCATTAGGTGCTTAACAGCGTAACAAATTACCAAACACCCCGGCCTGCTCCTGCTCTTCCTCAGGCTATCGGATGGAATGTGGCTCTAATGTCAACACAGTGGCGAAATTTACGAGGAGACAAGTATTGTTCCAACGTAATCAGGTTCCAATAAAAAAAGAAAGAAAAATGCTTGGAGAAGGACAAACAGATAGGGTGCTCCTAGCTGTTTACTCTTCCAAGGTGGGAAGAGAAAGATCACCCCTCGAGGCCCTGGATAGATCTAAGTGGCTTGGAGAGAAACTCAAGGTGTGGGTGTATTTGCTGTGTGAGTTTAAGTCAAGCTAAGCCAAGTGGTAGTGTGTTCCAGTTTTCCAGGACCAAGTCAAGCAGCTTCTGTCCAGACCTGTTGTTGTGACGGTATTGTAAAATGATCATTTTGAACTCTTCCCTCTCAACTTCCTTCCGGCAAAACCTTGTAGGCATTATAAATACGCAGATCACGGCGATGATGGATGAGGCTGGCCCCTGACAGCCATTGGATAACACCTGACCCCGGCCACGTGAAGAGGTGGGCACAATCCCGGCCCGTCTTCGGGTGACAATGGCAGCAGGGTCAAGCTGGCCCAGCTAATTATATGTATCTTGTATCTCCAATTGCTAGGTTACAAGTCATCCCTGTTGCTGCAGGGGACGTGGTGTTAAGTTATGAACCCTTTTGTCTGAAGCTAGAGACTTTTTAAGTGTTTTCAGCTATCGTGTTCAAGAAATATGTATGTTCAGCTGCCCTACAAAGGCAAACAGACACACTGAAGTGGTTGTTGGGAACTCCGGAAATTAGCCGGCATGTGAACGCCAAGCGACAACGAGTACTTTGAAAATGTAGACAGTGGGAAAGAATAACGCACAAATCGCCAATTTTAAAAGTCAAAATATTGGACAAATCTAAGCATGGGGTGCCAACAATAAACTTAGTAAAACAAATTTTGTGACAATTTTTTTTTCTTTATAATATTGGAATTTATCATTTTCACCCAGTAATTATTTGCACAATGAAAAGTCAACTCGAAATTATTATCATTAAGATGGAGACCTGTTGTAAGAGATTCAAAATAACAACAACAAAAAATTACAACTTTAGCCTATTTAAAATGTAATATAACCTCTAAAACATGCAGGACTACGTCCCTCGAGGACTGGAGTTTGAGACCTGTGCTCTAATATAATAACACAATTTCATAAAAAAAAATAAATAACACATGCAAATAAACTTGTATCTGCAGTAATTCTTGGACAAATAAACCAATTACAGGATATAGTCTGTTTGATAAGTTCCCGGGCCAATAATGAAGGCTTTGATGACCTTTTATCTATCACTACCTTGACATAAATGAAATGTCAGATGGTAAAGGTTAGCGATAGCGATGATTGGATAGGTTAGACCTGAGATGACATTTGACTGGGCAAACAAAGTCAAGTCCAAAGAGTAAACAGTCAAAGTCCACGACTAACACAACCGTATACTTGTATATATTTTCTGTTATTTAAAGTACAGGATGAACCCACTCAAGAAATGTCAAGTAGGGGCAGACAAATTTGCTTAGCGCTGCTGAACTCCGGCCTAGTGTTGAGCGAACGTGTTCCATAAACGCTATAAGCCCCGAATGTGTGAGTCAACTCTTTGTTTTACCCTGCTAAGTGAATAGTGTCATTAAAGGGCCTCGGCATTTAAAATGCTGTCAACTGCCAACAATTTGTTTGGAGGAGCAGCCAAGCTTGGGCCCTGAGGCTCGAGAATGCGCTAATAATGGTGTGTTTATGTGTGGGCGTTGGTGAACACATGTGTACCTGCCTGCCCGGGTGTGTGGGTGTGTTTGTGTAACCTTTGTGTAATGGCTCACTGAAAGTTGCTCAAAACACCTGTTTGCGGTCTAACAGGTATTAAATGGAGTTTTGTTTGGTGTTATAACACGCCGATGGTGTGAAGAAAGAGGAGTGACACCAGTATTGAAATATCAACGCATACAAGCAGTTCCTTCATGGCGTATTTTTATTTTTTTCCTGACAGTGCCAATTTAAAACAGTTTACAAAAACAAAGCACTCTTTTGTCCACATCCAAAGTATGGTGATGTGACAAAAAAAAAAAAAAAAAAAAAAAGAATAAATAAAAAATAAACCTCCATAAGTGTAATGATGCAATTACAGAAAAGATCTGACAGCAAACCCCAATCAAAGAATACCAACTGTGTTTAGCAGTCAACAACCCTTAAAAGCTCTTGCATATCCAAATATCTGTTCAGTCAATGTCATTAAAATAAATAAATAACTCAAAGTCAAACTGAAAATATGTTTACTCAGTCACTAAACCGTAACGTACATTGGCTGAATAGAGTTGTGGTATTAGTCGGTTTAGTAGTTTTTTTTTTGTTTGTTTTTTTTAAGTCCTTTTTTTAATGCTCCTGGTGTATTAAGTGTATTTTATACATACTGTTGTATATTTATTTCTGTGAATATGTATACTGTATATGAAGATAATGTTTGAGGTGAGATCTTTTTATAAACCCGATATGAGTTTCCTCACCTCTCCACATTTTAATGTTACAACTGTTTTTATATTGTATTTTTGTCTCTGTGCGAATAAAATCACATCAAATCCATTTGCACATTTGTTCTAAGAATTGTCTCATTAACATCCAAAATTCAGCACTCCCATTCTAGAATGCAAATGGTGGATTGTGCTGTATTTTCCATCTATTTATTGTTTTTATAGCACATCTTTGAATTTCTAAGCTTTACAAATGACTTTGTAACCCTTTCCAGACTGCTATACATGATTAAATTTATTTCGCATCTCGTCTGGAACGTCTTTGGTCCATCTTTTTCAAGTTTTTTTTAGATCTTTTGGCCAGCTTCATTTTGTCAGACAGGTTCCACTCAAATGATTTCTCAATTGAACAGGTTTGGATGAAATCAGGCTTGGGTGGGGTAAGTGTAAATGAACTTTCCAAAGAAATTATGATTTAATAGGGGCAATTACTTTCATACAAAGCCAGGTAGCTTTGAATAGTTCCCTATTTAAAAACATTTTATGTTTATTAGTGTATTTTTGTCTGATATATATATATATATATATATATATATATATATATATATATATATAAAGTTCAGCTATTCTAGTGTGCTGATGTGAGCTTTTCTTGCGTGCCACTCAGGACGACGGAAACAACAAAGCATCCACAAACACCCATGGTCTGTGCCTTGACCAAATTCTCTGCCTTTACTGCTTCTTCGGGGTCAGCTGTGAGGCCGTAAGCAATCGGATAACTTCTTAGCCTTCGCAGAAGTCCAGATGGTGACTGATCCAAACACTAGCTCACAAACTCAGCTGCCGTGGCCGCAGTTTAACCCCCTACGCCAGCCCATGAGCGCGGGTGACGGCCAAGGTCGCAGACGCTCGCTTGAGAGGCGGGATGAGAGAGTGGAAGGAATTAGATCTGGGCTGAGCGGCCCTCATCTGGCTAAGCCTGGTAAGTAGCAAGACTAACAAGCTGAGGCACGGTGCTTTGGCTTTTCGCGCGCACACATCCACTGGCATGTACTCGTTAGCCGGCACGCAACACGGGAGGTAAACAAGGAAGGAAGGACTCCGAGGGGCTGCAGATGGTGCGCCCTGGGCCTGGTGACTGAACCCGCCAATGAGCTCCTTTCGGATGCAGTGCGGTGCTGATGAGCAAGGGCGGAAGACAAAGCACGGCGGAAGGAGGACGTCAGGTGGTGCGAATAAGGGAGTGGATGAATGGGTTCTTGACTTTTTTTGTGGATTAGCGTTTTAGGGTATGGGAAAACCCGAAAGGGGGCGATTCATTCGGGATAAGAATAGAACCAAAGCAATTTTCAAGCATGCCTAAATACAAAATAAATAAATGTAAAAAAAAAAAATGATCTAAACATGCCAATGTAACCCCCTGAAAAATACCACTTTGGCGGGAGACAGGAAGGGGTGAGGACAACAAGCTGTGAATACGGGAAGAGACAGAAAATCATTGAGAAGCTTGCCTTTATGAATCTTTGATGAGGGGAAGTGGGGGTCGGCTGCGCCTCTGGTTAAATCAGAGCATTCAGTGTGTGTCAGTGTGTGTCAATAAATAGGACTTGGACTAGGCCCAGGTTTCTGCATTTCTTGTCCCTTACAATCAGCTCCTGCCTTGTATGCGGAGCCGCAAACGTTAAAACTAACTTGTGCGCAGTACATCTTCTATATTTAATAGTCCGGCTGTCAACATGTTAAGGGCGCCGTAAAGTCATAAACACACGCTAACGTCAGATGAGATGTCGAGTTGCATGCTGTGTCACTAAACCTGTCACGAAGCAAAGAGGACATAACATTGTGAGTAGAATGTCAGGACATTCTCGTTTCAATTTGCTTGTTAAAAATAAATAAATAAATAAATCACTCAGCACGATGCAGTTCCACATTGCATGTTCTGCTAAGTATGCTGGAAACTGACAAATAATTTAGCACATATTTTTTTATTTTTTTTTATTTTTTTAGTACGTATATTGCATTCATATAAAATCTTTTAATGGAAAAAGTATTTCTTTATATATTTTTTTAATGGAGATTTTTTATTAGTGATGTCACTTTTTAGGGGGGTCGGTTATCAATGAACTCAAGTGGTCACCAATACAGATACCAATATACCGATATTACTAAGTACTTTTGATCCATAACCAGAAAAAAAAAAGACAGAATGTTAAAGAAAAACCTACTGTATATATCCCAATATAGCAGTTCCCCTTAAAATTACATGAAATTAATGGCAATTTTCTATTCTTCGAATTTGTCATTTCTAGTTACTCATCGTAAAACAGCCACAAGAGTCCGGCTGATAATGTCGTGAGTACCGATATCTTGAAATAAGGCCCGGGTATTAGCCAATACTTTTTTCTCGTATCGGTACTCGGCCATACAATTTTTTAGTGTAATGAATTTAACTAATATTATTTAGTGATGTAATTAATAAATACTATTAGTTTTATCGTACTCTTAGTTTGAGGCTATGTGAGTGTTGACTAACAACTAATGGTTCACAAAAAATTGACCTATGTAAAATTTGGACAGAATTTTTAATTTAATGATTTTAAAATTAAATGCATGGACAGAATAATTTAACAATTTATTTTTATTTTGGTAATTTAATTGTTGTCAGGTTTTTGTTTTGTTTTTTCCCTCTGGCCCGAAGTCCACTAGTTGAGTCCAAAGTGACAAAAGCATGCTTCTTTGAACTTTAAAAACTTTTTGATGTTTAGTATGATTGTCTTTGAAGCTATGTAAGCAATTGAATATGCTTCCATTGCTGCTGTTACGGTTAATAACCGCCTTAATAACTGCCTTTTCTCACCAAGCCTCACTCTCCTAACAAAGCGTCTATTCAGCAAGCATGGTGACGCTTGGGTTGCACCACAGCACTGTTTTGCACTCAGTCGTGATGTGTGTCGCAATATCTTGTCAAGACACACTCTCATCCAATTACCACCCACACACACACACACACACATATTTGAGGTTTTTCCCTTCATTGTTTGAGCTTCACACCTGTTCTTGGCTTTCGGACACATGAAACGCTGCTGACAACTGTTGGGCGGTTGTTTTAATTAAAATACAAGACGTGTTACAACAACCATCCTTCACATCACCACCGAAACTTCCTTCTAATGGATGTCACCCAGGCAGCAATTATCTCCTCAGGATAACGCAAGCTTGGTTACGAAACAAGACGAGCAGCGTAGTTGCACTCATCTCATCTTGCACCAGTGATGCCTCACAACTCATGTGTGTGTGTGTGTGTGATCCGCCAGAGGCCTTTTTAAGACAAGCATCTGTTGAGTCAGTACAGAGATGCCGCGGACGCTTTGGCATGTTCGCGATTCGTCTCAGAGTTGCCTCAGCTTGCGTGTTATGTGTATGCAGCAGGTACACACTTGGCTACGAAAGGAGCGATCCAGAAATAGTGCCCTTCGGATCACACGACACGTTTAGTGGGAAACCGTCTAAATTTAGTTCTGCAGGTGCCGCTTACCAAAAAGTCAGAGGTTTGGGGGCGGGGGCTGATATGGTGTTGATATCTGATTGGATGCATTTCGATATCATGAACTCCCTGAAAGTACCGGGAACCTTCAGAAGAGCGTTGCAGGTTTCGATTGTGGGAGCCAGAGTCAAAATTTACTTCTCGGTCATTTATATATTATATTTAAACATTAGAAGGGTAGAATTAGTTCTTAAGTGCAGATTGCAACAGATTGGATGGCAATTAACTTAATCAACACCATTTTTCGATAAAAGAATTACACAAAAATAACCTGTTGAAAAACATCCTTAAAACTGTTGGGTCAAAAGTTGGACTGATCAACTAATTTGGTTCAATTTGACCCAACAATGGGTGCTTTTTTTGTCTTTTTTTTGTGGTTGTTTTGTACACATAAAGATGGTTGAACCAAACTGGATTGTTTTTGATCCAAGAGAGGTATTTAATGAATGTTTATTGTGATTGCACATGTACAAATTATCATTATTATAATTATAATTATATATATATATATATATATATATATATATATATATATATATATATATATATATATATATATATATATATATATATATATATATATATATATATATATAAATAATTTTATTTATTTTTTTATTTATTTTTTTTTAAGCCATGAAGTCTCTGGCCTCATGGACAGAGTAACACACAATGCCAAGAACCTCCTACATGCATCAGTATAACAGTGGGGCTAATTTCACATAACCCTATACACAAAGGGTTTATGCAAACATGACTTGATAGAATGGGCTAGTTGAAAATCCAAAGTTGCTTTCAAGTGACAGTGGGAGGACTGCACTTCCTGAAACAGTATAATGCAGAAACACATTCAGCTTCCGCAGGTGTGACACCACTGTGCCAAAAGGTAAGCAGAGCTGCATTGACTTTTGTTGGATGCACAGATTATCGTTAGCTAATAGTGTTAGCTTCTGATAAGAGTCAGACAAACAATTGGCTCAGCAGTATATGAGGAAGGGTGAGAACTAGCTCACTGGCATGAGAAAAAAAATGGGCCAATGAGCGAGACATGAAATAGGCTGTGTAGCGTCTAGTATAATTCTTGATCATTTTTTTTTTTTTTTTGGCCAAGTGAATGTCACAGGCATGTTATTCAGACACATGGGAACTGTTTAGAATTTAAGGTGTAATTAAGGTGGAACGCAGATTGACATCTCAAGTGCCTGACTTTGCAAGTTTGCAGAGCTGCAATCCTTCCCGTAGCCTCAGGTGAAGAGCTGGTTTTTGTCTCCTGAAGAGCCTTACAGTGCCCCCTAATGGTCCCTGAGTGATTTTTTTCATTCAAAGCTCGGCTAACTTGTAAAGCTAAAAACAGGCCAGTACTTTGGGGAGCCTTTAACTTGTGCTTCTTATGCAGCGGACAAATCAATAGCGTCGTCTGAGAGGTGGAGTTGAGTGTGCTAGAGGGGGAGCTGGAGGGGCCCCCGCCTCGGCCCGCTGCCCCTCGGGCACCTCCTGAGGGGGCTTGGGGGGTCCATGTGGTACCTTCCTCCCTGTCTCCTCACTCTGCATATGTTCTGCATGGATGAGCCTGCACAGATAGTGTGCATGCACACATAGGATGGCGCTTAAACAAAGGACAGTCTCAAATGTTACACTCAAGTATGGAGCACCATAAAAGAAAATTGTGTATTGCCCCATCCCCTGACACCTGAGAGTACATGCATCATGGTCCAGACAAGACTCACGCCATGGTGGTGGTCTTTCACACAAGGACAGGGGGAGAAAGACCCCAAGAGAAAACCCCCGCCTGGGCGGTACTCATCTAAAGACTGCCGGGATTGATTGAGGACACTAAAAAGTCCAAGAACATTCTCTCTCCCATCTCTTTTCTTTTACTTTCAATCACAGCAAACATCAGTTGACAAGAAAAAGTGGAGGAGGAGGAAGAGGAGGCGGGAAAAACATGAGCCCACTGCACCATGTGCACTTGTCTGGCAGATGCCGGCGCTGACATTTGAGGCCATGGGGACCGTGTTGAGAGAGCAGATGCTCGCTGATGTACAGACACAGGCAAGTACATGGCAAGTACACAAGCGGCTCAAGCAGAAGGAAATCCGTGCAAACGCATGAATGGAAAACAAGGCAAGAGGAAGAGGTGGAAGAAGAAGGCTCCGTGTGATGAGACAACCATCAAAACTGAATTGACGGATATGAAATTATGGAATTGTCTCTTTGATAAAGAATCAGATGGAACCGTAAATAGGAATGCATAGGGGTGGTGGGTATGTTCATTCATTTTTGTACATTGGGTGAGCTGAAGCTTATCTCAACTGACTTGTAGAGAATTTAGTCTTCAATGGACCTAAGAGGTTCCACTGACCAAAAAAACAAAACCTGTCGGTGCCACCCAATGGCAACATATTTCTGCCCATAATGAAATCCTGTTTGTAGGCTATCAAGCGCTGTTTTAGCCAACGAGGAGACAGAAAAAGTAACGAAAGTTGCCAAATTGTGTCATGAGGTTTTGGCCATTCAACGTTTGGTCAATGGAAAGTCTTCAATTGAGTCTATCGCACAATTTGAAACGAAATAAGCACATGCAGAGTGCACACAGGAAGGTCGGATTAAAAGGGTCAAATGATGGTTAAAAGTAAACGTACAACATCCTTGTGAAGAAGAAGGCCTTATGTCTTATAGCACCCCAGGGCACAAGGCCAGGCCAAGAAGGCATGTGATTGGCGTGTAAGGAGAAAAGAGAACAAGCTGGAATAGCACCTTATGAACCTCAAACACGACATCAAGTAAACTTCTCCTAATCAGCTAATACTCCTTCTGCACTCTGACAATGAGAGTGACACTGCCATCTACTGCAGAGGATGTGAAATTACACTTTATTCTATTTAAAAAAAAAAAAAAAAAGGTTTTGAGAAACATTGACAAGCAACTATTCCAATTCACATCCACACCAATGGACAGTCTTCAATGCACCTATTGTATTATTGAAATGTTGGAGGAAGAAAACTCAAGCAAGCATGCAACCACCAGACAGGAGGGCCGGAGCCAAGATTCAAACCCAGAACCTTGGAATTGTAAGTCAATACTAACCACTAGACCCACCATGCTGCCACTTCTGCACGTAGAAATAAGTGGCGAATCAGTGATGAGAAGTTAACGAGAACAAAGCGCAGAGTGAAATCAGCATCGCAGCTCATCTCCGGCTGAGAGGAACTAAGTTTATCCTACGGAGGTCCGCAGGCCCTATTATGGAAATGGCTGGCTGGCAGCCTCTTTGGTTGCTTGTAAACAGGATCTTGGTAAGGCATATAGCCTCCGGTGGGGCCCTCGGTGAGAGGCTGGCTTGGTGGCGCTTGCCGAATGCCTCCGATGGTCCCTTCCTCTATGACGTGCCTTCCTTTTCTGCAACCTGCCCAAACTGCGATATTGAGTAATTTATGAAGCGAGGCGGGGGCGGCAACGGAAACGGTATCTGCACATCCTGACAACGAGTACATGACATGTTCCACATGTCTTGCCGCGAAACTACAAAGAGCCTTTTTGTTTTGATGAAGGAAAAAGAAGAAACTTTTTTTTTCTTTTTTTTTTTTTTAGTGGATGAGCCACGAAGAAGCGTTTGCACCACTTTTTGTGAGACAAGGTGATAAATAAGACCACAAAGAGTTAGCAGTTACATTAAAACTATTACTGACGCTTGGCTTCGCCCACGCCAACAACGCAATCACCGCTGTGTAAACTGTAAGCCGATTCTATCGTCAAGTGAAGTCTTGACACTCTCTCATGTTTGCGTTCCGCTCTGGTGAACACGTCAGTCGTAATCTGGGATCCGCTCTTGTCTCTCCACCGCTAAGATGCTGTAGCTGGCACAATTAGCGCCCCAAATTATCTTTGGTGAACACAAAAGTAGCGGTGGCGTGACACGAGTCGCTACACAAAAGTAAACAACTTCATCTCGTGTCGGAAATGTGTGTCAATGTGATTGTGCAAAGAAAATAAATAAAAAAATAGTTGCCCCGTGCATTGGGTTAAGGGACCGTCTGCTAATTAACAAGAAGTCTCTTCTCCTCCTCGTCAGTTTCTCTTCAAACAAAAAAAAACAAAAAACTTCCTGCGGGACTCCTTTGTTTGGACCGAGGCATCATGGGTAGCCTTATTTACAGAGTTTTAATTGCTCTGGTGATCTGAGGGTAACGCGTCTTGTCGTAGTCACCCGACAATAGAATGGTTGCTCTGGCTGACAATTGTAATAAAATGCTACACAGTGTCAGGAGGAAGGAAAGGGGAGAACGTCGGAGAACAGGGACGAGGTACAAAATCCGAAAGGATGACATTCCAATGTTGGCGATGTAACCCAAATTCGGTGGGACGTACCGTAGTCATCATCATCGCTAAACCACAGAAATGTAGTAGTAAAGTCATAGGGTAAATACTTGTTTGAAATCAAATAAAAACAGTACGTAAGGAGCTAAATGAGGAGTAATAACGCCAAAGGTTGAACACATATGCACACACATGGACATTTTACAGTCTCCAATGAAGCGAGTTTTGATCTTTTTAAACATTCAATTGAAATAGTGCCAGATTTATTCTGCCAAACTACAGCAATGGTACAATGCGGATATAACTGAGAGGGAGAAAGAAAAAAGGTGAGAATACTTTGGATGCAAATATTCTCTCCAAGGGAGGAACTAATCCGAGCAGGCGGGAAGCAGCGATGAGAACGGGACTGTTGTCCAAGGAAATGATTGCTCTCCCACCTCAACGTGACAGCCATGAGAAGCTCACCGCTCCCGGACCTCTGAAGTGGAACCGCGGAGAAGACGTGCGGCGTAACCGTCACATAACACACACCTTAATACAAACACACTACACACACACACATAAATCTGGGAAGAGGAGGTAGGTCACTTACAGCGAGAGATTAGCGTCAGCAGGAGTGTGACTGTCAATTGCTGCTGTCCCTAATCGAGCCTCCCCTCCCTATTATGTACTTTTATAGTCATTTAAGAACATTAACTCACATTATGTAGTATTTTTTTAAAAGTTGCCCAATATTTTTTTAGCTCAAGATCTAAATAAAATTCAAATATATGATCCTTAGCTAAGACAAACGCTGGAAACAAAGACTGGCCAATCATTGGGACCAAAATGACGACAAGTGCTATTGAAAATGGATGAAACTTTTGAGCTGACCTAAACACAATTACAAGTGCAGGTATATCTATTTTAGTTCAAGGTTCCAAACTTGTGGCGCGCCTCTGCTGAGAACACAAACGGCCCTCTGCAACAAAGTTTCCATGAAAAATTCAACAGCCAATCAGCTGGCAATTATTCTCTTTAATCTCCTAGAGGCAGCCAATGGGGATATGCCCGGCGGTGGTGGAGGTGGCCCACGAGGGTTTAAACGCCTTCGGATCCGCACAGTCCAAACACTTCTTTAGAATTTTGCTCATAGAAAGTAGTACTGGAATACTTTTAAAACTGCTTTCGTTTTACTGATGAGTGAAACCACGGCATGAATCCAATGCAAGAAACTGGGTCTTGTTGCTTCCTGAACCCGCCTCCATCTGCTGTATCTGTCCTTAACCACCTTGATGATGATGATGATTAATTTTTTTTTTGATGAGTGTTTGTTTTGTGTCAATGGAGCCTGTTAGAAAGACTCCCCCGTCCAATCTATCTCCACAAACACCGTCGCCCTTCACTCTGATCGAGAGCACGTGGAGCAGCTCAATACCAACGACCATGCCCTCACGTTACCTTCAGCATCCGACACGAGCAACATCTCCAATCCATCGACAAGTACACTGTGAAGCTTTGAGTCTTTTTACCGCGCATTTTATGAATAAACACATTTAATGCAATGTAAGCCGACTAACGCTGAGGTTCTCTGTGGATTACAAATGAGTCTGAAATGCAGACAACATTATTGCCAGTAATTCCTGAATATGCTTATGAAATATAAATGAAGAGTTTTTTCCCATCAAGTCAATGCTCAACCCTACCCCTACACAGAATGTTTGATTTATTTCATCATCTATAGTTAAAACCAAAATGATTTATAGCTTGTACAAACTAAAGAGAATTGTATTAGACGAGTGGTAAGACATTGTAGTTGTACACATCTCACTGATTGATTACTATCATACTTACTATGACATATGTTCTTTTAACAGTACAAGTTTTTCGAAAAAATAATAATAATAATAATACTAAAACAAAAAAACTTGTTTTCTTTTTCTTTCTTTTTTTACTTTTATTTTATTTTATTTTATTCCTCTCGGACATATAAGTACAACAGATTTCACCGATCACATCAACAACTTTCAAGTTTCTTTCAGCTTTACTCTTGTATTATTATAACCTCACAATGTGGATGGTTATCAAAATAGTAGGACAGTTTTGTAAGTATTAGGACTTTTTAAAAAGGTTTACTTAAAAAAAAAAAAACTAAAAAAAAAAAAAAAAACTAAAAAGACTATTCACATACAATTATGAATATTTATTTTGACCAGTTCGACTTGCTAATCAAAAACATTTCTCAAGATATAGTCTATTTACAGAATATCCCTTTGAATATCATCCTCTTACTCTCATAAATGAATTTAAAAGTATATATTTATTGTTCAATTTTTTTCCAAAACAAAAACAACTCAGAACTGGTTCTATAAAAATCACAAATCTATTCCTCGACGACGACAACTTAAAAATATTAATTTCCTAAAATTGGGACTTTTTTTTTTAAATTAACAGTCTTCTGTTATTCAGACTTTTTCTCTGAATATGATGCATTACTTCTCTCATAATTTTATAACGCAGTCAGTGAAGCTACTCCTCTGTATAATCAAACAACGCAGAATAACTCAAAATATGCAGTGACTGTAATGCACAAAGTTATGCATTTAACTTAGTATGACTTGGCTTTATTGAAATGACATATCACTTCACTAATCTTACACACTATTGCCCCTTATCAATTCCATTCTCAGAAGATACCTATTCAACAAATGCTGTCTGGTATGAATAATTCTACGGTTAAATGGTTATAACTTGCTGATTCCGATGACGAAGAGACAGATGGTAGTTTGGATCAATGTTGGAAAAGCAGGAGCAGCAGCAGCAGCAGCTTGACAGGCTCCTTAGCCGCATGGCTGAGTGCGTAACGAGGAACACTGCTGCTGAACACCTCTGCACAAAGACGAGGCTATTTAGTGTGGCGACGAGGGGAAGCACAAATGTGCACAAACACATCAGGAGCGCCAAATGCTGCTACACACATGTTCACTTTATTGGAGCACATGTGTGCACTGACATTACTCAAATATATGCCTACAGACGCATACTCGCACGGAAATACCACTAAGGGACTCAATAGTGCTGATTTTCCTTGTCAGCTGCTGGGCAGGCACTGCTTTAAAGAGACATCAATCTGTGATGTCAGCACTTACCTAATGAACCTTCTCGGATCGATGGAAGCACTGGTTCGCTACACGCCCCGACTGTGCTGCCTGCCTCGCTTTTATGTTCTCTCTCACGCTATGCTAGAGTGTTCGTGCCAAAGCAGGCCAACAAAAGCCCCCGACGAAGGCGCAGTTCAATTGGGTTCATCAACTCCCATCATATTGGGAAACTTGGGTGTGTGGGTTTCAGTAACAAAACAAGCGATGAACAGGAGCTTACAATTCCAAGATTGAGCTGAAGACATGGGATTCAATGGGAGTATAGATGGTTTGATCTCAAGGAGCTGAGTTATTATGTGGCAAGTCATCAAATTATGCTGCAATGCTCCAGCCACATGCTCAAATATTAAAAAATTGTGGTCGAAATTTGGTTGCACATTGACAATGTGCATGTTTTTGGAATCTAAGGGAAATTGCAATTCCTTGAGATTTTTTTTTTTGCTGACGTCTCTCATGTCGTCACACGCAATGATAATCTAGTTGACTTTTAAGGCATGTTTTCAGAAAATCGGGTTAGCACTCAAATTTTCCCACTTACTCGTCTTTAGAGGTTCCACTGCAGGATGAATAGTAGCTGAAAAAATATGAACATATGTCATTGTTTAACCCTAGGAAAACCAGTGACTGTTTTCGTTGACCCATTTCGAAAAAAAGCCAAGGTCACTCGAATTGAACTTGAAAGAGGGCCTGGCCCAAAGACATTAGCAGCACCGCTACACCTGTGTGAAATGCTCACTCTCAGCACACACAATACAATCAGCTCTAGATGGCGGTGGATGAAGATGTGGAGACAGCAAAATTAGATTAGTTCCATTTCCTTTGATCGGGCCTTCGCCCCGTCCCATCTCAAATGTGACACCTTGAAACGCGGTCACCTTCCCCCCGCGCCACTTAATTGACCAGAATAAACATATTATATTGCGATAAGTGCCGCGATTGTAACAAATCGTGTGGCGTGACTGACACAAATCACGGCATTAGCCGCACATCTCTTATCACCGGGGCCTTCCTGTGCCTTTTTTTTTCTTTTTTTTTCAATAAACAATCCCCGTTGACAGCAAGGTGGCGGCGGTGCAGTCAGGAGGCGGTGAGGGTTCGGCGTTTTAAAGGCGGGCGAGTCGAATGGGCTCGTGATCCCACGTTTACCCACTTATCCATTCAAAAAGTCATCTCCTTCCATCAGTGCCTCACTCAACGCTGCACGAGAAGCATTATCTTTCCACAGGGGCTATCACTCACAAATGCTGTCTCCTATATGCAAGCAGCCTGGCCTAGATAGTTTGTGTACGTCCGTGTGCAATTCGATGTGCGCTTGGCACCGGGTGTCTATTGTTGAGGGTACGTGCATTGCTTTGAAGGGCAAGACGGGGAGGATGATATATGGGATTTGTGTCTTCAAATAGCACAGTGGACCTGCGAGTCTGCATTGTCACATCAGAGCATGAAGCCTCAATTTTTAGCCCTTGAATGTTCATCTGAGATGTAGTGACGCAAAGAGGGAAAATGTGCTGTGGTCTGACGAGACCACATTTCAAATTGATCTGAGAAATCATTTCCTCCGGGCCAAAGAGGAAAAGGACCATCTGGATTGTTATCAGTGTTTCCAATTGCTCTTAAGGTTGAATTCATAGAGGGTTTTTAGGTGATGCTTTTTTGGTAAACACCAAAATTGAAATAGGCCCAGCTGTTAATTTTTGTGTGTGGAAGTATGAACAATAGTGTCTATGAACTGAAATAATGTGTTTTTCTTCATCCATCTATTTTGTGTATCTCATCAGGGCTGCAGGTATACTGGAGTCTATTCCAATTGACTTAGGGCTAAAGGCGGGATACATCAGGACCGGTCAACAGTCAATTAGAGGGCAGATTTAGCTTAATTAAACAAATATTCACACTCAACTGGATACCTATTTGAACAGTGAGTGTTTGATTCATCTAACATGCATGTTTTTGATTGTGGGAGGAAGGTAGAGTACCTGGAGAAAACCCACCCAAGCATGGGGAGCACATTCACACATTCCAATGGTGATTTAAACCCAAATCTCCCGACTGTGAGGCAGGTGTGCTAACCACTTCCCCTCCATGCTCCCGCGATTTTCTTCCGCCGGGAAAAAGGGAGGTGGCAAATTGAGATGAGGTGTCTACTAGAGGAAATAACGGTACCGAACCGTGCCATGGCGAACTGAACTGAACTGGAAAAATTGAGCCTCCACACTGGCAGTGTGATGAGTCCAGGAGTGTATCCCACCTCTCGACCATCTGGGACCCCCTAGTGGTCAAGAAAATGGATGGATGCATTTTGAAATGGTCCATAGCAGAGGAAAGGGAATTGAAGAACTACTTGGAGGAATGAGGAAGACGGAGGCGGGGCTGGTTACGACGTGAGGAAGCTGACGTGTTAATAAGTGAATCAGCGTCCCTCCACTAATGTTGCCTGTGTAAATAAGGCCCTCATCTCCTGCCGTCACATACGCTGGCTTTCCAGCCCATTAGGCCCAAGCTGGCTGCCTGAGACGGCCCACTGCTCACTGGAGACTCATTTAAGTGTCTATAGGCATCTGTGGCTGCTGATAGGGAGCCCACACCAAATTAATGGGACTGTGGGCGCTGCCAGCCAGCTCTCTTGTGCTCCACACTCACAGATCACCAGCAGGTATGTTTGAATGCATGAGTGGGCACACCTACCTACACACACACGCCATACGCACACACACATAAACAGCGAGACAGATGCACACTCTCTCTGTGGCTTTTATGTATGCAGGCTAAACTAACCTTTGCAGTAAAGACTGAGCAGCTTTATTAGTTTAGGAAATGGCTGTAATTAAGGATAATTCATAATGACTGCTTCTTGCCCCTTAGCGGTATTACAAAGGAGGGCCAGGCTAATTTTGACTGCTTGTAGTTTGTGCACTAAGGCGGTTATAATGTGAGGAATACATTCTCGGAATGGACAAAGGTGCAGTGGAACCTCAGAATTGGAAGAACCACAAAGGAAGTCGAAAGGAAGTTGCTAATGTTGGCTGCTAGCTAAACATTAAATGCTTTACTTTAATGCATGAAGTTATGTTTATTGTTCAAACACAACCTGCGCAACCTTTAACGTCTTTAACAATGTGCTATCAGCTAAAGTGACCTACGGTCAAAATTAATAGTGATTAATCTGTGTTAATACATGATTAATGCGATAATTTTTTTGATTAATTAAATAGTTAACACTAACTTTGACAGCACTAGTACAAATACAAACAAATATTTGAAAACTACTGGCATCCAAGAATTAACGTAATGAGTCCAGTAAGGACTCATCTGCTGACCGAAACACTATCATTGGCCTACATTTGGACATTTGGAAGCATGGGCCTACATTAAATCTGGCCAGAGCCTTCACAATCAGTACTAATGGCCAATGTAACATATTATCAATGGTACTGTAAATCAGATTTAAAATTCTTCCTCACAATGCCAGCGAGCCAGTCCTCGATGGCCTCAGGACTTTCCGTCCTCTGATTGGTTGGTCAGAGCTAAATTTGTTGCAGCTAGTTCGATGAATAAAATATGTCAGCAGCAATCTGCACAATAATGAGCATCATCTGGTGAGTTTGATGTGATATGAAGTGGTGGATTAAGTCACGTAAGTCTCTGCTGGAGGCCCAGGTACCAAATACATGGACAACTGATAGCTTACAAGGTAGTCAAGTGATAGCGTTAGCTGCTAGCTCAAAGACAAAAAATCCTCGAGAAAAAAACAAAAAGGTGGACAAAACATTCATGTTTGATGTATCAATGCAAAAATACCTTCCCTTTTCCCTCTCCATTATGTGTCTGTCAGCCCCCTAAAGCAGTGTTACTTTATATGAAATGTATATTACAGTAGTTAACGTCTTAATGGAAATGAAGAATAAGAAGAAGGACAGAATAAGAAGCAACAATTGGGCTAAGATTTGATATACACAACATCTTCAATTATTGATCGCATTCAGATTTTTTTGTTAATTCTGTCCGAGCCACAAAAGTTCTATATGCTCATGTGTATTTCATAAGAGGCGTTGGCAGGGCCGCCTGTGCTCACACAATCACTGTCAACCTACTTAATGACCAAAGTGCATCGCAAGTGAAGAATGGGCGGAGTCCCCGGGAGTGCAAACATGAAGCGGAATGGCGAGCATCCTCCATGTTGAAAGGCCTTGTAACACTCCCACTCTCCCGATGCATCCCCGCTTTTCCTTTAGCTAGATCAAAGGCAATAAGGCCCTTTAAGCAGAAGTAGTACAGATCCACCCGAGCTGGAGGAAGTCAGCACAGCAACATATTCTGTCAAGAGTGTGCCATCCCAGTATGTTTTGACAATGTGTGGAGAATGATCTATCAACACCCCTCCATCCCCCTTTTGAGCAATTGATGCTCCTTCACCCCTGAAAATCCACCTTCTACAACACGATATGATCGGACCTGCCGGGCAGAATAAATGACAAATGCTTGCAGGACGGAGGTGAGACCCTCCAGAGATAGGAGATGGAGAGTGCAGGGACAACTTTATCAAATTCCAAGGTAAAAGAGGTCAGGTGGAGAAAAGGACGGAGGGGTGGTTGCAGAGTGTAAAGCTGAGTGAAAACACAAGCGCTCCTCTAATACCTTTCATAAAGAGAAAAGCCCCCTCATCCGGCCAGCTATGATTAAATACAACCTGAGTGCTCAAGAACAACCCCCCCCCTCACCCTCCATACCCGCCATCCTCACCAGGATCTCGAGTTTGTGTGCACGGACACCGGATCAAGGGTGAGGGTAAAAGCAATTTGTGAAGAACTTGTCGGGTGAATGAAGTGGATGTTTTGGGGCGACTCCGGGGACGGATGGCAGCCATCTTTGTGGGGGTGTGATGGAGGGCCTGAAGCTCTCTGACATAAGCAAGGCCGTAGTTAATGTGGGCGTCTGGAAGTATTGCCACCAATAACAAATACAATCTGGCCCGCTTGACTTTTCTTGCCTCCCTGCTAGGCTAAGCGTCCCCACTTCGATGAATAGTAGTCGCCGCCTGCATTACGTTCCCCATTGAAAAACACCGAATAGCAATCGCTGAATGTCGACTGGTTGGCCAGCCACTACCCAAAGTCCCACTAATCCCCAACTTCCTCATCATCTCCTTTGGATCACTTAGCTCGGTGTTCTCTACCTTTATTGCAACACGGTTCATCATTTTTGACATTAGAGAACATGATTTTCTCCTCTCAATTTACTCACAAATTTTACTTAATGTGACATTTGTTCCTGTTTAGTTAAACAACAAGCCATCATTTTTTTTATGAATGGCAACAGGTGGATACACAAGTTAAATGTGCCTCCTGCCTTGAATGGCACAACATTGCATTATTCTGACTGCCACAATATGTCGCTAGCAAAGATAGATGTGTAAAAAAACAAAGCAAAAAAACTCCTTAGAGCCACAATGCTAGTGGTGGCCTTTTGCACAGTACTGTCAATATTAAGAAATGCTCCAGCAGGAGCCTTGAAAACAAGCAAGAGCAATGACACATGCATGTGAGGAGCCACTATACACCACAACCTTATTACATATGCCTATGTGGTCCTCAGAGATAGAGAGAAATTGGACCATCAGTGTCACAGCGCTGAGGCTTGTTTTAGGTGATCTAATAGAAGGCGATGATCCGCAGGCTTCCTCTGAGGCGACGGAGGCCTCCAGAGACTCCTCCAGCCCCCCCGTATTAAGAATAAACACATGCGGGCGGTGGAGTCTATTTGGCCAAGAGAGAGTGATGGCTAGCATGTCGCCTATGCTGGCTCAATAAATCTCCATACGGGCCAGAGAGATGAGCACCACTTATCTCATCAGCCGCGCCACGGATGCCTCGCGACCGCTCGCCGCCCGCCACTCACACCTCCGATTTATCATAGACAAGCGAGGGGAGGAGCAAATATGGACGGGAGAAGCAAAAAAAAAAAAAAAAAAAAAGCAGAGGGGTTGAAAATAAAATATAATATGTGAGGTGGTGGTGGGGGGAAGAAAAGACATATTGAGAGGCAGGGGGCAAAGGCACATAATGCAGAAATATCGAGAGCAAAGAGAAAGGTTTTGCAGGGAAAACACGGGAGGCTCCGATGCAATAAACTAAAAATAAAAAACTGCAGGGAGATGGAGAGGGGAGCGCAGGGGCTAAATGTCACCAGCTCCTTGTCAGAGGGGAGGCGGGGAGCGGGGATTGCTGTTGATGGCGGAAATCTGAGAGATTCAGCAGTTTTTCCAAAGACACTGGGGCTGTTTGTTTTCTCACATCCTTTTGAAGAAACCCCACATTTGTTTGTACGTACTTGTATATTAACAAGTTAGTATTGCGTCCTACTCCAAGCATAAGTTAAGGTATTACCCAAAAAGTCCAAAATTTTGACACAAATGACCATACTTTGGAATAAGGTTGACTATATTCTTTTTTTAAGAGGCTTGACCCCCCCGACTTTTAACTCATTCACTCCCAGCCATTTTCACAGAAGCAGTCCCGTTCGCTCCCGGCTGTTTTACTGGATTTTGACTGATTTTGCAAGGCCCACAGAATATTGTGTTCAATTGCTATCAAAGCATGGAACCTATCAAAATAAAGATTAAAGTCTCTTCTTTCATCAGGAAAAAAAAGTATGTTTCTATCTGTTTCCGTTTTGCAGCAATTATAATTAGAAGAGAGTTAAGTTTCATCAGTTTTCACAAATCTATTTAAAATTGTAAGTAATTGAGCTTTTTTTCTACATGGCCTGGTTGATCTCCTTTGCTCTGCTGCCACCTGCTGGCCGTTTGTGTAATAATTACCATTTCTGCAACCGTTCTTTGCAGTTGAGAGGCTGCATCAAAGCCTTCTGTAAAAAAGGCTAAAGGTAAAGTAAGGTAAAAACAAAACAAAAAAACGTATAAAGACGTCTTTGGGACACTTAGAACATAAAAAAAAAATGTATTTATACATTATTGGGAGTAAATGAGTTAATATGATGTCATATTGTCTCTACCTGTATTTTGTGAATATGTTGCTTTTCTTTGAATTGTCCTTTGTTGTCAAAGATGACAGTCTGATGGTTTGAAGCTGGTGATGGTAAAAAAAAAATATGGAAAAATAAAAGACTCGTCAGCCGTGCATGGATGGGGACATCAGGGCGATGGGGCGACCCCGTCCATGCACTGTTGCCGCCTCTCTTCCGCCCCTCTCTCTGTGAATTAGTGCGGCGGGGAATGAAGGAGGGTTGCGAAGGTGGATGGCGGGGTGGGCGAAGGGAAACAGATGGGTATAATATTCTCATCACTCTTCAGTCGGCGGCGAGGAGCGTGGCCCAGGGCACTCGGCGGCCCTGCCAGCCGCCTCGCAGACCCCGCAAATATTCCTAAAGCTCCATTTTTCATATTTCCCTGTATGCATAAGGAGATGAAAAATCATCCCATCATTTGTATTGTCTGACTGAGGTTATACACAAATATTAGTTTATATACTGCACCTAAGATTGCCTCTCTAAGCAAGATGGATTGGTCCTTTGTAGGTGGGGGTAGAGGGGGGGCAATATTCCCTAGAAACATATTCAGTCCATCATTTTTGCTGTGCTGTAAGCAGGTATTACGAGACACTGCTCATGGTCCACATTAGGGCCTTAATTGGCAATTTTGAGTAGGATAACACTCATGGTTTTCCCTCTATATTCATTCTGCACACTTAGCGGACGCTTAGCGAAAATAAATATTAAAGCAAAACAGGCAAAGGAATCAATTGGACTGGCGAGAAGCGTCTTCAAATCACAGCGCAATTGATTTCCGTTAGCTCTCGCGTGTGCACCGAGAGAGGGTGGGGAAAAAAAGTGGGGAAGGAAAGGGAGGTGTGAAGAAGTTCTGGGTCAGAAAACAGCGAGTGATTATTTGCCACTCAGCCAAGTGTAAAACTCATTAGACAATGTATAAATGCCTTTATTCAAATCAATGGCTGACAGCCGGCCCCAAAAAAGCATGGCAAATTTTTCATCGGCGCACAAAGTGTAAGTGGTGAAAAGTAATTATCAAAGTCCATCGTGGACCTAATTGTCTCGCTGTCTTCAGATCGATACTGCGGCGGAACATAAGCAGCTTTAATGGCAAAAGTAAAGAGTGGAATCTATAAGAAACTACAATATTAGAAATTGTTAACCACTAGTGGAATCTCTAACAACCAATACAATCTATAACCACCCTCATTGGAAATAATGGAAACGATCTGCTCCGTCAGTTACAAAAGCGAGTCATTTGAGTGGTCAACTTGCACAAACACTTGCTATGTTTAGAAAACAATAAAGGTAAAAGGTGCTCTCAATTTTAACTACGGGGATGAGTGAGAAGAAATTTTAAATGATTTAAAGATCTTTCTGGTATTTTGTCGAGTGAGCCATATTGTATGATTAGCCAGTAAAGAGACATGTACCACATTTCTAGGTAACAATGAGTTTCATTTTTTTGACATTCTACTTTTTCATGTCACATCATTGGTACCTTTCTGTGGTTGCCAAAAAGAGGAAAAGAAAAAGCTATACATATTTGTGTAGTTAATAGTTGAGACCAAGGTTAGTAAAAACAATTGTGGGTTGTTTTATCAGTTTGTTAGAATTGGACCGATTTCGATGGTTAGTAGTCAAGGAGGTTCATTACCAATATTTGAAGATGATATTAACTTTTACGAAAAGGGCAAATCTCGGCGCCACAATTTTAAAAAATCCAAACACCAACACTTAACTTCAATTTTTTTTAAAAGCAACAATTTTTCCAGATACAAGATGTTATTTTTTTTTCTTTCTTTTTTTTTTTATTATCTTAGACAACAGACATCTTTGTTTTAAAATTGTAACAAAAAGTTCAGGGAGTCCCCAGGGTCATCAGCCTGTCTTAAAAAGTTACATAAAACTGAAACAACTAAAGATAATTGTTCTATCTCAGGTTTATGTACAGTATATATTCATGTTGTGGCAATATTAAATGTGCCACAAGTATAAGGCAGTGGAGCATTCTGTTAGCATGTCTACCACAATCTTGACAGAGGATAGCTAAATTCATGTTTTGCAATTAAGTAATTCATTGCACTTAATCACATTTTAATGAGAAAAAATATGACAGCAAATGTAATGGTATATTTTAAATCCAAATATGTTTTGGTCAATGCATAGACATTAACTAACAGTCATTTCTGCCACGTTAAAACAGTTGCCAACTGTCAAAACAAATCAAGAAGAGGAAGACATTTTTGCTGTCGGTGTAATAGGTAATGCTAAGAACAACAAAATAACAAATCACTGTTACGACCAACCAAATTTCTTCTCATCGTTCAACTGGTTGCTGTTATACAAAAAATGTCTTGCTCATATTAGGACCCTTTATGCTAATTTTAGCTCTGGAGTCCGTGCTTGCCACAGTAAGTTTTGCATTGCGGTACTAGTTGATAGGCAAGCTTTGAAGTGTTTCGGTAATGAAAAACATATTTGTTGCCCAAATGGCCAAAGGTTCCACACTCTTGCAGCATTTTGCAAACTCACTTTCTCCTTGGACTTTTGAGACAGTACATAGGAAGAGCTTGAGTTTCTGTAGCTAATTAGGCATCACGGCGGGACAGATGTGCTCGCGAGGACCCGTAGCAGGACAGCGAAAAGTGGCGACGCACACGTTACCCTGCATCTGCCTTCCCCCGTCAGCTCTAAGTACCTTGCATTGTTGGCCATCATTTTTTACCGCTGACAGGCGGTGTTATTTCCATCATTTCGTGGCATCTGCTTTGGTTGTTTGTGAGGGCTAAAGGGGAGCGGGGAGGGTGTTGCGGGGAAGCACACACACGTACACGCACACACAGCACGCTTTTAATTAATTGCGGGGGAGATTACATGGTCTTCCAAGCGTGTAGTTTGTCATCAGAGCCCATTACACACTTCTATTAGATGTTTCTCCACAGTGTCAAGTGTAATTTGAAGGAGAGTCTTGGCGGAGGATCTCGGAATACAGCGAGAGGGCTAATCGCAGCTTGGAAAATAACAACGTCAATTAGCGCCGGGCCGAGGGTAAACAGCTAAGTTTTGCTCATTTCATGGCGCGTCACTCATTCACTCACTCAGGCCCGTGACGCCATTGCTCTCCAGCCCCGGAGCGGCTTGATTTTCATTGCAATGAAGTGTCTTTGCGCGCCACCATCAATCTTACACCAGCTCAGTTAAACAGGACAGAAAGCGATGCAGCCGTTACTCGGCACAGAACATTACCGGTGTATGGACTCATTATTCATCAGAGGCTCCATTAGACGACGACGACGCGCTGCACGCGAAGCGGAACGACGCGCAAGTCCAAGTGGAAAGAACACACGGTTGCCATTGCAAAATGAAAGTTTTGCTGACTCAACCATGCAACAAGCACAGTGGAGGAAATGATTATTTAATCCCCTCTGCTGACTAACAAAGAAATTAAAACAGTAATTTTTATGATCATTAACAAGTTCCTGCCATGTAATTTGAGGCTGCTCCCATACCTTTAACGTAATCATACTCACTCCATGAGATATTATAAGCTCTGAAAGGTCATAATCATAGTAGCCATTAAAAAGCCAAAGGGCCAAATAATCGATCCTCGCTATTTGCAGGGGATGGGGACTGGGCCGGCGTGTGAACGGCGAAAACCCGCATATAGTCAAGTCATCTTTATTTATATAGATAATTGACGACCACTGAAATGCATTAGAGGCATGGGGAAGAAACACATTTCAAACAAAAACAAATAATTCCACAAAAAAATGCTGTTAAGCATTCAATATGGGATCTTAGAAAATCCTGAAATAAATACATTTTGAAAAAAAAATCTTCAGAATTTAAAACAGTTGCCAGGAAATTTGACAGAAACTTAAATATCATATCAACGATCAAGAATTATAGCACACTTTTCACCCTCTTTTCTTAGCTTGAGCCACCAAATTACACTTGCCAATTAAGTGCATGCTGGCTTTGACATATTTGTCCATCGTATTATGTATAAACAGGATTCATCCAAATCTGATGCTGATTGAAAAATGGGAAACATTGACAGTTTAGAAAGAAAATACCATTTAAAATGCTCAATATGCTTATATTCCAGTCCACTGGTAAACTTGTACTCATAATGGATCCTTTCACATTTTGTTCTATTAGATTCACAAACTGGATCGTTAAGATTGCCAGACCGCACAAACCGTTGGCTCATTTCTTTAACAAGTGACAAATGTTTTAAGCCTTGGCGGAGGCCTGCACTCTTGTCTAAAATGTAAGCTGGTGAAAAAGAATGTTCAAATAAAAGCCATTACTTCTCATTTAATTGGATGGCAGCAGCAAAATGTGGTTTAGCCCTCCTAAAAGCGGGCAAGACGACAGCCAGCATGTGCAGGCGCCCACAGAGACACATGCACGACAGACTTCCTGTGCCACCGCCGCCATCGCTGACTAATGTCACATCAGTTTAATGGTCAACATGAGAGAGGGGGCGTAATTGACGGTAATCCACATAGCTACCTCATAAGCACAAGCACTAATTGGCCACACATACTGTGGGATGGAACCATGTTGGACTTTACAGTATGAGTGCTTAATTTATAAAGAGTGCCATTTAATGGCCAGCAATGTCATTGTCAACACCCACAGATTGATAACAGTTGACTTATGTCGGTCTATGCAAATAGACAAAAAATATACATGATGCAACAAATATTTGTGGTTTCAGTCCGCACCATCCTGGAGACTAAATGGTGGTTCACTTTTTTCGATAGTGTTTATCCTGTTCGAATGCTGGAGCCTCTCCCAAATGCATACTAAACCTTGGATTGGTCGCCAATCAATCCATGAACTGCAAAATTGGGGTTGTGGAACACCTCTGACTTTGTTTTATAATAATTCAGCCACCTAACCCCAGCCCCCAAAAAATGCACCACTGAAACCAAGTTTCATTAACACATGACATTTGGTGGCCATGTCTATTATCTATCATCCACCCATCCATCCATCCATTTTCTCAACCGCTTGCTCCTCACAAGGGTAGTGGGGGGTGCTGGAGCCTATCCCAGCTGTCTATGGACAGTAGGCGGAGTACACCCTGAACTGGTCGCCAACCAATCGCAGGGCACACAGACGACCAACCATCCACACACACACACAAGCACACCTATGGACAATGCAGAGCACCCAATTAACCTGCCATGCATGTCCTTGGAATGTGGGAGGAGACCGGGGTACCCGGAGAAGACCCACGTGGGCACGGGGAGAACATGCAAACTACACCCAGGAAGGCCGGAGCCTTGACTCGAACCCGAGTCCTCAGTACTGGGAGGTGGATGTGATAACCACTCAACCACCGTGCCGCCCATTGTCTATCATTCCATCAACAAAATCCATGTCTGCCATTTTAATTTGAGCTACCCATATTAGGGTCATTTAGGCCGTTACCAGCTGTCATTAAGAAAGTGACTTTCCATAAAGAATTTGCCCTCATTAGTATGTCTGCCTCACAATTAAGAGGTTCTGGGTTTGAATTTCTGCTGTGTGAAATTTACGTTTTCCATGTGCTTGCATGAAACATGCATGTCAGCTTCATAGAAGACTCAAAATTGTCCATAGGTGTGAATGTTAGTACCGTTGTCATTCCACTTGTCACCTCCTGCAACCATTTCAGGGTGTAATGACAGCTGGGATCCAGCTCACCCGAGACCCCAATGAGGACAAGTGCTATAGAAAATGCTTACTCTGCAGTTAAACCATTAAAGCTCTGTCATGGCAATCACACCAGCCATTCTTAGCATTTTCCGGCCTGGAACCACAACCCGATGGATTGGGCTTTCTCACTCCAGAAGCCCAATAACAAGCAAGGGAACATTCCTGTCTTGCCACAAAAAGGCACTTTTTAAAAGGTGCAGCTAGCAAACAGAGGAGCACGCCTCCATAACATCAGTTGGGTAGTGAGGACCAGAATATGGTCAGGATAAACAGGAAGCGCTCCCACGGGCAGGAAGTGACAATCTAATTCTGATAACATGTGAGGAGGGGGTGTTAGTGGTGGTGGGGAATAAGAAGAACGAGCTAATGAGAAGAGCAAAGAAATACAGTAGGTAGGATTGTTTACAAGTGGCTCCCTTCAATTTGAGAGCGAGCCGAAATGGAAATGGAGAACAAACAATCAATGCCTCATTATAATCTCACATCATGTACGCTGCCTTGTTTTTATACCCCTGTCAGTTTATTGTGAGAGACTAATTTTGGCTTGTGTTTGTTATGCTGCTGCAATTACAGGCTGATGTGTCCTCATTCGGAGAAAAAAAAAATCTGTCCCACTTACGTACTTGTTTATATTCAGTTTTCCTGTTGTACTTTTTTTCCCGCTTAAATTAAACTTTTTCGTCGAGCCATGTGACTACTTTGGCGGCAGTCAAGCAGCGACGTACCTTTTACTTGTTGCTTTATCTGTGATATTATCTTTCTTAATTCTCATTTTCCCCGGGCTAAAGGGGAGCACTGACGTCTACTAACTTGAGCCTGACTCGCAGTCAAAACCTGCAATTACCGTCGGGTCTATCCCTACCTTAAATATTGCTCAACAAGAAAAATATGCGGATACGCCGCAAAAAAAACAAAAAAAAGCAGCTAAATTAAACAAGCGGCTCAGAGGCGCGTTGTAAATTACCCTGAGGAATGTGCGACCGGCTTCAGAAACAAAGAGCACATCACGTAAACTGTCTCGATGGCAGAGCACTTATAATTTGTAACATTTTACACATATTTATTATGTTTCTTTTCCCCCGCCACAGTCTGTTCTTTGTCCGATTGTTAGCCGTGCTAGCCTCGGGGCTTGAAGTGCTTATCTGATTAGTGTGTCATGTCAGGGATTTGTCACAAAGCCATAACATACACTTTGGATTTGCGAAAGGCGTTCCGGTACTTCCTTAGCATGTAAAGACACATACGGAGGTTGTGAGTTGGATGTTGTTTTTTAACACTAACTTGACAAAAGACGTCATTTGAAAGGGATTCTGACGTATGTTTTAATACAAACCACAATTGGTTTTGGTATTAGGCATGACAGCAACTGCCCGTGTCATGCCTTTGCGTTTGTTCAACAACACAAAAAAACAAAGGCAAACATAGTTACAGTCTGACGGAAATACCGGTAATGGACAAGGAATTAATTTGTTCCATTTAAACATTCTTAACTATTACACAAAGAAAGAGAGATAATTAAAAAAAAAAAAAAAGACCTATCTAACCTAATACTGTATACTGCATTTGCTCTTAAAATTGCATAAGATTAATGGCATTTTTCAATTATTCTCATTTCTAATTTCTAGTACCTGATTATAAAATGGCCCCAAGTAGCAGGCCGATACTGATATTGGCCACTGTTATGAGTACCAGTACCTCAAAATACGGTTAGTATCTGCACAATATTCACCCATCCCTAACCCAAATATAGCATGAAGATACTCGTTACGTTTACATGCAGTAAATATTCCGGTTAAGGTCTAAATTCGGGTTTCTGAATTATTCGAGAGAACCCGTTTACATGCTTGAGGGGACGGAGGTACTCCCGTATATATGGTCATTGGGCTCAATTGGAATATCATGTTCAAAAGCGCGAGACACGGACGTTAGTACGCAAACAGACATCATTTCGGCTTTCTACATTCAATCAAAGACATTATATTATCATATATGTATATATATATATATATATATATATATATATATATATATATATATATATATATATATATATGACAAACTAAAGTAAATGTTACATGAAATGCTATAAATTGCAATGAGTTTTTGCTTCTTTAATTAAACTCACAGTGACCACTAGCACCTGGAGGGGAGGGGCTGGACCAGGGGCCCAGAGAGGCCTCCTCAATACCTGGTGTCCCGCCCGAGGCTCCTGTCAGTGCACTGATGGATCAGACACGCAGATGGCTCTATCTCTAACAAGCATCTCTTGAATCCTCATCTGAGTGCTTTATTGAATGGTGATTAATTCCTGCCAAAGTCACTGACAGACAAGGTGTTTCATCCGTCAGTGTCTGCCTTGCCTGCACGGGCCCCCGAGCACGCAAGACGACAAGATGGAGCGACGCAAGGCACGGTGGGGAAAAAGTAAATGTAATGCTGTTTAACTGCAAATATTATTGTGTGTGAGTGTGAGAGAGAGAGAGAGAGAGAGAGAGAGAGAGAGAGAGAGAGAGAGAGAGAGAGAGAGAGAGAGAGAGAGAGAGAGAGAGAGAGAGAGAGAGAGAGAGAGAGAGAGAGAGAGAGAGAGAGAGAGAGAGAGAGAAACAGACTGAGTGATCCGCTGGAACAAAGGGAGGACAGTGGGGCCGCAAAAAAAGGATGACAAGAAGAGAGCGGGAGGCGTAAAAGAAAATGGCAGGCAAACAACAAAGGGATTAGGGAAGGGAGAAAGACGCGGCAGAGACGTCGCCTGTGCGGCAAGCGGCGGAGACAAAGACAATCCCGCTTTTGACACCTTCACACGTTAATTGCCAAAATAAGAAATTAGCGCCGGGCTCTTTGTGTTCTCTCCTGAGGAGATGGCACACTGACAACGAAAAGCAGCCGTCGACAGAAAAAAGAACAACACACGCAAGAGGACGCATCCGGATGTCAAAGTGGAAGCCTCTATCTGGAGACTCACGAGGTGTATGCAAAGAGGCAATTTGTTTATGTAGAGCCTATGGATGGGTATTGTAAGAGGACGACCTCCCCTTGTCAAACCACAGCGACTGTCACAAGCTATAAAAACAAAGTGTGCTGAAAGTGAGAAAAGGGAGGGGAGTAACTACCAAATAAACATCCTGTACTCCTGTGTGCTTTGCATAATCCACATTGATTTCAAATCGTGACTCGCACGTCGCTTTGATGGCGAGTTAGCATATTAGCAGTCAGATCAGGTTCGCACTCGATTAGCGGGGGGCAGGTTGCGAGTATCCGCTGCCGTGGGGCTCGGGCCTCTGAGGCTGAAATCGAGTAACGGTAAATCAATGCTAGCTGTCATCACTGATATCATAAGAAAGTGCTAATTAACTTACTGCAACCTCTGGAACAGCTCAGACCAGAGGGCTAATGTAGCCTAATCGCGTGCGAGTGGGTTGTGGGGTGTGCCCCGTGCTCGCTTGCCGGCGACTTTCGGCTTTCCCAATCTGGCAGAATCGATAGTAAACTGCAGCTGGGGTCACAGCAGCCCTTAACTTCCCCCGCTGACCCTTGCTCAGCCCCGGGCAGGACCTTAATGGAGCCATACTCGCTGAAAATCAATACACAAACTGGGCATGGATCACGATGGGACTCCTTCCCCTGATTGGATTTGACATCCGGGCTGGGGCCTTGAATGTCTACAACCTCTCCAGCCAGCTTTAGAATGGAATGGATAGATGGTGGTCTTATTAACTGTTCAGTTCAATGTCGCACAATATGTATTTGTGTTGTTTCCATTCCAAAATACACATGTTCCTGACGTGGCTTAAGGGTTAACATTTTGTCCACATGAGTCGTGAAAAAAAGGTTTCATCTCGGGCCGAGCTCGTCTCACGAGACATCAAAGCCAGCGGTTCTTAATCTGGGTTTGATCAAACCCCAGGGGTTCAGTCTCAGGGATTCGGCAGAGGTCAAGACATGTATAACGGCACGTATGGTGTTCCACAGGGTTCAATTCTGGGGCCTCTACTGTTTTCCTGCTGCCCTTGCTTTCCATCTTAAGACAAAAGCCATAGTTGTTTTAAAGTGCTCTATATAGAGTTGAGTGATGGGAGTCAGCGTAGTAACTGCATGATGTGCAATGCCAAGTGGGACTATCTCGCAAAACTTAAGGAACACTTCCTTAAGCTGCATGGAGATGGGGAAGCCTAGGTGGCAAACGACCTAAATGACAACAGTAGCAAGAACCAATAAGCCATCCATTTTAATTCCCCCTCACCTTGGGATAACTTGTTTGAGTGGCTGCGTCCCATTCGGATTAATTCCCGCCTAATACTAATTGGTTCTTTAACTGTGAGGGGGCCTCGGGGGGCGGGCAATGCGCTCGGGAAGGGCTCCCTGCGGTCCACCCTCACTGGGGCTCACCGGCGTCATTGACGGCAGCGCGCTGATGAGCTGGCGTTTTTTATCAGCCACTGCATTCCGCCAGAGCGCCCCCCCTTCATCGAACCCCCGGGGCTCGCACGCGCTATAATTAAGTCTCGCACAATCCATAATTGCTGTGTTTACAATTACTGTATAAGAGGAACACGGAGGCAGCAAGAGTGGGAAAAAAGGAAGATGAGAGAAGCCTGAGTTTTAGATTAAAAGGTGAAAATTTCATATTCACTTTTTCTGCTGCTGCCCCTTCAGCCCTAATAAGCTCACAGGGCTCTTTGGCAGGGTCAAACAAAGGCATCACATGTTTATTTTTCTCAGATAGCCCTATTAATTTTTCTCCAAGGCCGCCTGGAGTGCGCCAGCAAGACAAGGATCCGCAGTCCATTGGGAACCGGCTTGAGGAAGAACCATAAATGACCCAAATGAAAGGGATGCCTTCTTGAAGGCTTCAACGAAGGCGGCGGCGCCATTAAAACTAAATGAAGTGTTTATTAGCCGTGCCGACAGCACGCTCTAAACACAGCCGGATCAAGGGCAGTTATAGCAAATCTGCTTCTCCCCAAGCCTGACTTTTTTAAACAACGTCTCTTTGAGATTTCGCCCACCTGACTTTCTTCATCTGTTTTTCTACTCCTGTCCCAGTCACAGAAAAAGAGCATATGTACAGTAAACATTGTGGTTTCCATTGGAAACGTTAATGCAAGGGAGGTGTGGCAAAAGTGGAGTATCGTCATTAATAAGCAGCGATGAATTGGTCCTTTTTTCACACACATTAGATGGTTTGCCAGTGAACGGACTTCTTTTATTTTATGAGTCACTGACTTGATCGGTAAAACTATGGAGTCGAGGGCTGATTATTTCTCTAATTTTCACACAACACAACAATTACAAGAGCCTTTACATGGCGCTTGGACCCTATTAATATATAAAACAGTGGTATATTGCGTAGAGGATTAATACAGTCTGGCCCGGCATGAGACAGACAAAAAAAAAGTAGCGTTTAAGGCTGTGATTACTCGGTATTCCCTTTTAACAGTTTCCCCTTCTCTCTAATTATGTTTCATTTTAGACAAACTGTGAAGGGGAGAGTAAAAAAGAAGAGAAGAAAAGCCAGGCTCCATTTCATTTCATTTTTCCTTTCTAACAAGACGTCTCGAATTTATAATAACAGAAATGTGCCAAAATGAGATAAAAATGAGAAATAAATTCTCCATTTATCTTGCTTATATTTTTCCCTCTAATAGGCAGGAGTGACATAAAACATGCATTTACATTTGCGGAACCACATTTCATAGCAAAGGCAGCGTTCTGGTGGCTTTGTCACTCGTTTCAACGATGCCCAAAAATGAGTTGCCGAGTGCTATTTTCTCATTAACTCATATTTTAATGTGTTTTTTTTCCTCCCCTCACAGCTTGCGTATATAAATTCCCTCCACCACATGTGAGTGAGAATAATGACACTCATTTAGGAGCTGAATTAAAAGTTTGCTGTGAAAACTTTCGAAAAGCTTCCATTTTTTTGCCATTCACACATATCTCTAATTATTTTTCATAACCTCCAGCGGTGAGCGGTAATATCGCCGCTTCCTGTTCAAACTTGCATACAGTGCATGGGGCTGACACGGTTGAACGCATCTCTCCGCCCAAATGCTCGCTTAAAGCAGAGGTAAGGAACAACTGTTGCGGCTCCAGGGCTCCCCCTCTAGGTGTGAAGTCAATAGTAATTGAACAGTGGTAATATGCATTTGAAAAATATGTTTGACAGTACGCTGTTAATGATGTTAACGCAGATGCTAACAGGCAAGCTTGTCCACCAATTATTAAATGCTATTGTCGCACTAAATTAATTAAGCATAAAATAAAATGCTAGGCATATTTGTTACCACTTTTTTTCAGACGGATATCAGTACGGGTACTCAACTCTTGAATAAGCACCAATATCGATACCAAGTAACCCCCCGAAAAAAAAAAAGACAGATCTTTTTAAATACCAAAAATAGCATTTTCCTTAAAACTGCATAAAATTAATGGCATTTTTCTATTCTTATAATTTATAATTTCTAGTTCCTGATTATAAAACTGCTGAAAGTGTGTGGTCGATCAAATACTATAGGTCAGTAAGTACTCGCCCACCCCACCAAAAAAATAAAAAATAAAGAAATAAATAAAAAATAAAAAAAGGAAAAACCTCTAAATTCTAAATCTAAATTCGTTTATGTAGCACAAATGTTCAGCATAACAAAATCGTACCAATAATAAGATCAGCTGGAATGAAGCCCATACCAAAATTGATGAAAATATATAATTTAAATACAATTGAATTCACCATAAAACAATACTTGAGTAAAAATGTCACACATCACACTCACACTTTATATTCTACAAAGACAATTATTACATATTGTCACTTCAAAAAGTCAATTGAAGAAAAACTTCCTACAATCCTGCAGAGGTAAATGAAGTGGTCCACCTTGGCGAATTCTAAGATGAATGTTGGACACGAAACTCGCCAAATCAAGAGGCTGCAATTACCATCCAGAGTGATTATCCGTGGCCATTAATAGCAGCAGATAACATGCCACAATAAAGCATGCGCATAATTAATCAGTGGTTACTCATTGTTAACCCGCCACAACCCCTCCCTCTTCTTGCTTTCTTTCCCTGCTGGCTATTTCCCATGTAAAACAGGGTTATGGACAATTCCCAGCAGTGTAACTAAACGCATCGCCCAAAGCATACAAGACAAAAGCGAGTCGTGCGATTGACAAAACATCAGTGAGTGTGGTAATGAACATAGCGAGTGCTCTGACTGCTTCTTAATTCGCCAATCTATCATCCTTAAGCGTGATTAGAAGAAAACGCACCTTTTGGAGACATTTGGGAAATACTTTTTTTTTTTTTTATTTAAACTCCATCAATGACTACGTTTACATGCAGGCATTAAGAACATACATGGATGGATGGATGGATGGATTGATGGATGGCTGGATGGTTAATTTAAATATCATATTATACCAGAGATGAACCCCCACCTACCAATGTATCTAATAATTGCTGTAGCATGACAATGTCTGCCATATTGTGATATTATTTTGCAATTCCCAGTCCTTATAATGTAGGGTGATTGGCCTTGGCTGAGGTATGCACTCAACCGAGGATACATGTTCTTTGTTAATATTCCTCAGAAGTCTGTGGATTTTCTACATGTTGATAGTGAGGCAAGGCAACAGTCATCTGACTTCAGACTGTCTTGAACATATAAATATATATCTTCACCTGTCTGAGTCGTACACAGTGTTTGTAGATCACTATCAAAGCTTTGACGCTGTTTGACCTTCATTCCAGATGGAAAAAAAACCTCAGGCTTATTTCCCCTCACAACAAAACACTGCCAAGCCCAAAGACCGCTGACTTTCAAACTTCCAAAACCAGCATTCCCTTCAAGGGTCCTCAGGGGAACCAGACCTTCCGTCAACGCCAGAACTCAAATTGTGGTCCTCACTGCTCAGGTCTTGTAATTTATTTAACTTATAATATATACTCCATTAGGGAGCAAGAAAAGAAAAACTAACAGAAAAATCTTCATGGCATGCCAGGATCTGTGCCAAACTAATGTAAACACACGAGTGACGTCCAGCACACGCCTGAACCGGCACCTATCAATGCATTGTCTTTCATCAAATTCTGTACCTTTTTGTTTCAGTCTGAATCAAATGCAGTGATGTTGACAAATCAGAACACACAAAAAAAAAAAAAAAGATTGCAAAAGGCACTTAGCTTCTCTGTTCTAACAATCTCTTACTTATTTGCATACAAAACACTTAGCTTTTTGTTAGTCATCGATTATTATACATGTTACGGTTGCATTGTCAATGTGGTGGTGTGACAGGTTTCTTGGTTTGTGGTTCATGTTTCTTGGAAGTCGGAAATTCCCCCACATCTAATGAGAAAAGTTTGACCAGACTGATGTAGGAATCTGATATTGCACAATACTGGTGGCAGCCAATGTGAAACTAAAACACAGATTAAAAAAAACAAAACTGCATGACCACTATAAAACAGTATGTCTATTTTGCAGTGTGGTTAGCTTGTTTAGCCTCGGGCTCTGACCATCCATCCATCCATCCATCCATCCATCCATCCATCCATCCATACATACATACATACATACATAGATAGATCAAAAGATCAATTGATCTTGTGAGAGAAATTAAACAATAGCGATGACTCAATTGATGCCGAGTAAATTCTTTGTCGTTTACTACAATAAACCTACGTGATGACTCTTTTCCAGGAACTTCCTGAACCTTATTCCAAAAAAACATAGCAGCCCAATGATTGATGACCCACTAACAAATGTGTGCCAGGTCGTTATTAATTAAAAAAAAAAAAAAAAAAAAAAAAAAAAACATGTTCACGGCGACAACAAGACTTAACATCAACAATCCCGTCGTGAAAGAAAGGCTCAGAAATGTGTTCTGTTTGCTAACTCAAAGCCTTGGGAATTAGTTGGTGCTAATGCGGCCATGTTTTCCCCCCCAGATCAAATGGTGATGAGGTGTGTCACCGCCCAAGGGATCAGCTTGATGACATGCCTGTGCAAAGAATTTCTGATTCGCCCCATCTTCATATTCTGACACTAATGATGAGACTCGTACATCTGTTCATGACAAACACCCCAGGCAAAATATTACAAGGGTTGGATGAAAACATAATTCATTATGTTTATACGACACTTAAAAAAAGCATGCACACAGACGCACGTACACGCACACACACACACACACACACGCACCCCCACGCACGTGCATGTACACATATACACAGGGTTTGTTTCTCTTTAGTGACGTTTGTGTTTGATCTCTATCTCTGATAAAAACACTAACTCACCCAGCCTGACTTGCTAGGCCATGTTCTGCCCAGAGTGCCTGTAGGGGTTTTACCGCACACCTGTGCAAAAAGTGGTAATGGAGGAGAAGTTGGGGCGTTTGAGTAGGAAATAAAGTAGTTGAGCATGATTTGGTCAGGTCTTCGATATAAGTTGACTAAGCCAAAAGCCAGACTTGAAAAAAATGATTGCAGAATTTTGGGTAAACGTAGAGCTGGCTTTGGCCAGGACTTGAGTAAACTTGAAAACTACTTGGTCTCGTATTAAGTATAGCAATACTCATGTTAAACCCTAAAGAGAACATGAGCAGGGCTTGAGTAATTGTTGTGACAAACTTCAAGATTTAAGGAGTATTATAACGGGAGCCTTCAGCAGGACTTGCACAGGATTTGATCATTAGTTGAAAATGACACGACTAGATTTTTCTATTTTGTGCATGGTGTACTTTTTTTCAATCGGGCACCTTGAATTTCCCCTTTGCGAATCAATAAAGTAACCTATTTATCCATCTATCCATCTAGAGATGTACCGGAGTAGGACTCGAGCTGGACTTGACAAAGACTTGGGTTGAACATAAAGAGGACTTTCGTATGACTTGGTAGTTAAGTCTGAGCACGACGTTAGCATGACTATTAGGACTTCAGCAGTAGAAAGGGTTGGACTTGAGCAGGACTTTTTAGGATCTTGAGCTCTATCTGGGTGGTATTCAAGTCAGACTTGAGGGCTTGAGCAAAACTAGGAGAGAATAGGAAATGAACAGGACTTGAACGGGACTCAAGCTGGATTTGAACATGACTTGAGCAGGACCTGGATGGGACATGAGCAGTACTAGGACAGGGCTCAAGCAGTACATGACACAAGACCAGGATACAGTAGAGTAAGGGTAGAACTTGAACATGACAGTACTGGGCCTGGACTTGGGAAGAACTTCAACAAGACTTGAGTAACACTTGGGATAGATTTCATTAGAACAGGAATGGGGTTTGAGCGGTGTTGGTGCAGGACATTTGTGAGGATATGTGTATGATTTGCGCCTCACCTGGTACGCACATATCTGATAAGAATGAAGTGTGCAAATTGGACTTACCCATCTCTCCATTCTCTGAACCGCTTATACTCACTAGGGTAACTGGTGTTTCAGCACACCAGTCATTGGCTGTCAATGGATGAGAGGTACACCCTGAACAGGTCGCTAGCCAATCGGAAGAACTTGAGTATGAATAACAGTAATTGGACACAACATGAGCAGGGTTTCAGCATACAAGCTGGTTGAAGTTACAATTTGTACAGGATAAGCAGGATTTGAGAATTTGTACGACTTTGAGAAGAATTTAGAATGACTTGGGCAGGACCTGATCAGGTCTTGAGCTGTACTTAACAGGACTTATGTAACACTTGGGTATAGAAGAGAGTAGAATTTAAGCCATTTCAGTGAAACAAAAGGACTTTAGCAGCATGACATGAGCTGGATGCAGGAATGACTTGTGCAGTATACGGAAGGATTTTCACAAGATTTAACAGCACCTGATCAGGACTTGACCTGCACTTGAACAAAACCTAAGGTAGACTTCAGCAGAACTCAAATGGCTCAACAGAACAACTCAGTCTGACCCGAGCCAGATTTGAGACAGAGTCTAGAGCCTCAACTGCCTCCTGGTGGCATGGAGGCATCAGTGCTGCGCATAAAGAAATCCCAAACCACACCTCCCTTTAAAAAAAAAAAAAAAAAAAAAAAAAAACACACACACACAAAAGCCTAGGTGGATTCCTTCACCACTTTAAGACTTTGCCTGTACATAGTAGTGCACCCCCTTCAAAGGTGCACTCCTATCATGTGCGTGCAGGCACTGTCATCTGCATAAAAGCGTGCACACATTACCATGTTGTCATGCCCGTGTGAGCGGCAGCTGGGTGTAAATTGCACAAGGGTGTGGCGTAATGAGGACTGATGGCTCACGCCTGCTGTATATACCGGGAGGGTGTCTTCTGACAGCTCTGGGAGCCGATAAAGTAATAACTAATAACGCGGCAGATAGCGGCACAACTGTGTGACAACTGTGCTGCGAGAGTGCGAGGCTTGTGTAGTGATGTCGGGGAGGGAGTGGAGGTAGTGGTGCCTGTGCTAAGGGGGTTTTCTTTCAAGTTTCAAAGACAACCTCCGGTGATGGTTTGAAACTTAATTCGCTGCCGCCAATAAACACACAGGCAGAAAGAGAATACATAAACTGTTTAACAATGGCTCACTTTGAAAATGAAAGCGAAGAGAATGCGAGCAGCCATCAGTCCGCCATTGCTTTTTCATAATCCATCACAACTAGAAACAGAAATTGAAATGAGAGGAGCAGCAGTAGGTGCGCAAAAGAAGCATGAGGGACAGAAGAGATCCAACCAACCTCTCTGCCCTCCCCCACTTCTTTTCCTACAGAGGTGCATGATCATCCTCAGGTCCTTACAAGGGGGAGACTCCTCCATAAGTCATGCCCACCCACCCCCATGCAGAAAAACTGAAGAGACTTTGCTGAGTGACAAGACTCTGCTTCACTGTGTTACTTCTGGGTCTTGGCTTTTAATGGTTGCATTGAATTAATATTGATGTGTAATGGTTTTAGCTCTGCCAGTGCTGTAATGGGTGTTATTAAAAGTGCACAATGGAAAATATATTAAAATATCTAAAGACAATATCATGAAAATAAGACTAGCATGACATGCATGAAAAACACACACAACATAACATTTTTAAAACTCAAAACTGTGGGGATGACGTAGTAACCAGAATAAGACAAATACACGAGGATCCACTGTTCAGAGATGAAAACAAGGATAACATTGTACAAGCGATTCTGATAGAAAGAGAATCGGTGCAGGCTGCCAACTCATTCCAGCAAAAATGTTAACATATCTGTAGTGGACGTCACAAGTGTCATTATGACATTAACAAGCCAAAACCAATTCGCTTGGCTTGGACTAGGCCGGCGCAGATGGAAAGCCTCTTCGGCTGCATGGCTTGAAAGCTAATTTTAAACACTGTGCACGACGACATCCACACTTGGCTGTCAAGCCACATTTTGGCGCTGCCTCTAATCTATTTATTTGCAGATCTGCAGTTGCACGATCAATTCTGATCAAGTTTAGTTATACTAGAGAGGTGGCGCGACAGCGGGCAGCGTTAGTGTGAGGGGCGAAAAGAAAGCACAGACACGTGTGGTTTCGTTTCAAGAGGTAAACCGCAGGTTTGGGTATTGGGTAGGGGGGTGGGCGGCGGTACTGATCTGTATTTTCCCCCGCTGCACCACTGGGTCTCTCATAAGGAGCCAAGCCTTGTAACCGGAGTGCCGGTTAATGCCTCACCAGTGTTTAGAGAAGCACAGAAACCATTTAGCTATAATAGCGAGCCTATTTTAATAACAAACCTCGGGAATAAAAGACGGCTAGACGTGCAAAAAACACAAGGCAAGGACTTTCAAAAAGGGGTAAAAGAAAAACAAACCTTCAACTCCTTACTAATAACCACGCCCACATTTTGCTCCTTAACTGCAGGTGTTCATTTTACTCACCTTTCCCGTCTCCATGAGATGCGTCAAAGAATACACTCGTTCACTAGGACCTCCATTCCTGACTGATGCTGTCATATGATAAAAATGCTCTGCTTGTCAGTTATCGTTAATTTACCGCTACTTTTTCACCCTCTCTTTCATGCAAAATAAGCTTGTTTCACCAGTAGCTATGCGACTGCTGCTGCAAAAAAGGCACAAATGCTCTCAACATCCAAACACAATGTGCGCAAGAACTCTTTTGAACTGGAAACATCAAAACAATGTTGTTTTTAGCCGTTAGTTTACCTGATTGCGTTGTTTTTGGAGCCTGAAGGAAAAAAAAGGAAAGCAATATACTTTCATTTTGTCTAATTGCTGAGAATGCACACCTTTGAAAATGGAGAACGTGTTTTCACTAGTGGTAGGCAGATTGATCCAAATATTGATAATGTGTGAACATGTGAACAAGGATGATTTTGATAGTGTTGTAGTTGTAATCTGAAACGTTTCCATCAGTCAGATGTTCTCTTATATGCACCGCTTGTCGTACTGAGCCTCTGTGTTTCAATGTTTATCAATGAGGATTCGCTAGGTCAATAAGTCTATTCCCATGATCCGTGCAAAGAGGTAACCGGGTTTGGGGTCATGGTTGTTGGGCGTGGATGCACTCCGAAAGCTCAGACCTAGATGCTTCGGGGGAAAAGGCCCTCAAAGGGAGGCCACCCTGTTACAGAACAGCAAGCCAAGCCTCAGGTGACCCCAATGGTGACAGCTCCCCTGTCATACACAACTCCCCACCCCACCATGTGGAGCACAGGTAGTCCCCTGGGGGCCAGCTTGGAGATAAAAACAACACACACCAGGACACCTGCGTCTGAAGCTGTAATTTGTCTTCTCCCATGTTCAAGGTGCTTTATTAGCACGAAAGGACACGGTGAACCAACAAACAAAACAGGCAGGGTAAGAGGGTAATCCAACTCACAGAAAAACACCTACTTCTTTCATGAATAATTCCTCAACTTTTTTGCAAGTCAAAAAGTTTACTTGGGAAGTATTTCTCTGTTGTTGAGAGTGTAACCGGGCATGAGTGGCTGGGGGTGACTGGTGATCCTTGCCTGCTGCTGTATATCTAATGCCGGGGTATTAGCGAGGGTCCCTCCCAGAGGCAGTGACTACACAGGCTCTGGCGAGAAGGCGCTCATCAACGTCGCACCCACCCCAAACGATCCCCCCCCGCTCTACCCGCGCTTTCAAAGACGGCTTTAGCCATTCAAAGCAATCAGCCCGGTCGGGTCGGCCCATCCAGCCCAAATCCTTTCATGGCTATCAGGGGAAACTCAGATCCCGGGCCTGCTGGGGGCAAGGCGGAGACAGAGACGGTGGGATTCGCTCATAAGGGATTGTGAAAAGGCTGTGACACACGCTTATTCACAGCCCAATAACCCCTCAACAAAAATATAAAGTATAGACTGCGAGGGAAATAAATCATTTACAAGACAGGAGTTGAAAACTATCCAGTGGCACAAAGAACTGAGGCCATCTTGAGTATTTGCCAAACACAGTCAAAATTCAAGAATAGAATAGAATTCCATTCTATTGTTCTCAACTTCTTGTTGCCATGATGATCTGATCTCCAAATCAAAATGCTGCAGAGATCCATGTAGCGAATTTGCAACATTCTTTTAAAAGGGAGACACCAGAATTTTGGTGACGTAAGCAAAGTCACGTTAAAACAGGAAGACTCTATAATTAGCAGGCTTGGTAAACAGCATTTTGCTTGGGATATATGGATGTAAAATAAATAAAGAAGGCCTTGCAAAATGTCTTCTTGTTCAACATCACAGGTCCCACACTATGCACACCAGTGACAACTCTCCTCAATCTATCTCCTCCAACTCTCCTCTATCTAATCTACGGAGTCTATGCCCTCACTGTCAACTTTATAAAGGGGAGTGTAGATAGAGGCGCAGCAGTGCACCATGTACATCCTCACTGTTAATCACAAAACATAAACACAGCACAAAAGAACAGAGACCATCTTGACCTGAAACAGGATGAAGGACAACGGGAAAGGACAGAGAAAGGAAGGAGGATACCATACCGACCTTTGAACATCCAGCAATTAGCAGAGGGAGTTTGGACTTCAGACTCTGTGCCCACAATGAGCAGGGAGTAGCGGTGCTTTCAAGCTCTTGACAGTAGGGATATTAAGACAGTAGAAGGTCTGAGCTATCTAGCCCTGGCGCCTAATCAAAGGGATTAAAGTATGGGAAGCCAAGCTCACAGGTTATCCTCCAGGAAGCGAGTCGTTATCAAAAAGCTCAAAGCGGCTCAATTTTCCTGTATCAGAAGTGTTTTGGGCCGGGTCGTCCGGCAAGACTGTAGATAGAAGAACTGAGTTATACAACAAAAAAAAATGTTTGGATTCTGGGGATCTGTGAACCTTATCATAGTGTGATCAATAACTCCCCATGGTTCGCCGATGACAATGACCTACCTCCTACAGAGTGATGTGATTACTTCAATTAAACATTGTGGCACTGCTATCAGATATGATCATCGATGGGGCCGACCTGTTCATTGTTGTACAGGACCAACTGCAAGAAGGCAGATGGAAGCTACCCTCTCATCTCGTCAGTGGGCAAAAAGTATGCCCAACCCTGGTCTCACCGGGGGCGACTCCAAAGTGGAAGAGAGTCCAAACACTCTCAAGAGGACTGGAACCAGAGATCAGGTTTGTGTTGAGGTGATCAGGCCTCAGAAACACTATCTACAAGTAGTCAGACCTTCAACATCACGCACAAGCTCGGTGGCATTCTACATCTCTACTGTAGAGTCACGTCCTGCAGCCGGGCATCGGGTCGCCAAGGATCGCGCCAACCAGTTCCCTTAGCACCTGAGCCCCTTTTGCTCCTTCCCGCAGGTGGAGAGCCCATTGGAAGGGGGGGGGCCTCTGCTATTTTTTGGGGGGAATGTGTATGTGAATGGTTTTTGTTTACAGGTGCTGCCAACACATGCCACAGATATTTTTTTTTAAACCTATAATTTGGCCACTTGTTTAGTCTCTAGGCTTATAAAAGCTAGTGCACGTTAGCCCTCATAAAGACAGCCATTCTCCCTTGTGCAGTCAGCATTTCATAACTAAACTGTCAAATTACACTTGTATATTGGTGTCGCAGATCCATGCACATGGCACATGCAGGGGACGTATCGCCAAACATCAAAACTTCTCATTCTACTGCAAGGGCTTGTGTACCTGCTGCAGTTCCATATTGAACATGGAAGACGGTTCAGGTATACAGTACACTGTACTGTATCGTTTACTAAAAGGTAGCTATAGTGTTTCTTATGTCATCTTAATAGCTTTGTATATAAAACATTGAGGTGAAGGACAAGACTCGGGATGGATACATACAGTCCTGTAATCATTCGAGGCCAACACCGAGACTAATGCACGACAGATTAACTTTATGAAAAAGAATAGCATTACAGACCTTGTCGTGATGAAATCAGCCCGTAGTCTCATATTTAGCATGTTCATTACCAAAACCACTGTAACCTGCCAGGACTCTGGTATGGCTTCAATACACAGAGCCCATCTGTCTAACGTTGAGCACATTGGAAACAGATGGGAGCTAAATTGTGCTTTTGTCCAAATTGCAAAATAGCTACTTGAGAAAGAAGCTAAAATAACATACAAACAACAGCAACTATGCTAACAACCGTGCCTGGAATGAAACGCAGTACAGTAAGAGATCAAAAACATACGGTAAAACTAATTCAGCTTTCCACTTTGAAAGGGGATACCCCTGAAATTAGTGACCTGGTATTGATTTACTCTGCAATTCATGTTTTTTTGTTTTTTTTTTGTTTGTTTTTTCTCGTCCTAGACATAGCTGCACATACACACACACACACACACACACACACACACATCAAAAAATAAAATAATAATAATATAAAAAATGCTAGATAGTACTCGTCAGGTTTTTCCAAAACATAAAAGATTGATACCTTGCTTCTTTTCCCAGACAAAAGAATAATTGAGGTGGCGGTTGAAATTGCTATTTGGAGAGCGCAGCGATGAAAGCAAAAGTAGATTCCAGGGCCCCAGCATTAGTTTAATAAATCATAATGGGGGAAATTGTTGCAGCGAGGGCACATTTTTTGATCGAATATCTGCGCCTCGTGCTGAAATACACTCCTTCCTATTACACCTCTCAAATATAATTTCATGATTAGGTGGATTGTTCAAGACAAACTGAGTTAACTCAAGTTTGAAGAGTGAACAGGGATGACAGGGAAACATGGGGAAACACTAACAATGTCATAAGAACTTCTGCCAGGAGGTTTTCACACTTCTGTTTACTTTCTGGTACCACTCACTTGATTGGTTTGAAAACTTGCCTCAATTTATTTTCACACTGTGAATCATCCAAACAAATCAAAATCCATTACAACAAACCACATGAATTCACACTCTGTTCTAATTAGTTGCAAGAATGTAAACAGGAAGAAGAATTGCTGTATGGAGTAGTGAGTGGAAGAGCGCTAAAACACTCAACAGCAAAACTGTGTGCTTTGTTGACAACTTTCATGATTATTTGGGCAATCTAGCAGGCTATATGATAGTACAAAAGAAAATAAATGTGCTACGTATGAGAAGTCACAAACAAAATATCTTTGAAGAAGATGTGAGCAAGTATGACAAGATGCTAACTTTCTAGACTTTCCACTGGTTGTTACGTCACCATCAGCTCATTTAGGGTTAAACCTGTTGTAATTGTTTCCATTTGTAACCCTTTGAGGAACTATTTTGTTTGTTTGTTGTGTTATCCATTTAGAACCATATCCATTTAAATGGTTCGTAATGGTTTGAAGCCATCTCGTTTGGAACCACTGTTTTTTCATAACCATGTTGTTAGGAACCCTTTATTTGGAACCATTTCAGTTTGGAACTGTTTTATTTGGAACAGATATGTATCAAGCCACTCCAGTTAGCAATCCTTAGGTTCAGAACCATTTACACCTGGAACCATTGTCAATTGGAAGTGGAACGATTTCAACTCTTTTGATTGGAACCAATTCCGTTCACTGTCCGGAACTGCTTCTGTCTACAACTGCTTCAACTGTAAACCTTTTTGCACCAGTTTCTAATTGGAATCATTTTGTGCTTAACAGTCACAATTTGGAGCAGTTTCCATTCTTCACACTTTTGATTTGGAACTCTTTTTGAACACTTTTGATTTCATTTCACATTACCATTTCCGTTCCTGTTTGAAACTGTTTCCATTTGGAACTGTTTGTATGTGGAAATGGTTTAATTTAGAATAATTTTAGAATGATTAAATATTAATACTAATTATTAATAATAATTAGAATTCTTAGTGGTGTCTGAGTGTGGTTGATTGGGTGTGTGCCGATCAAATGCTACGTTCATAGCTTACCATGCAAACAGTGAGGAAGGGGGGAAACTAACTACAGTTCAATTAAAACGGACTTAACGTCGCTAGGCTGAAAGTGCCCTAACGTCCAACCAGAATTCTACCAACTGTCGACACAAAAACAAAAGATACACTAAAAACTAAATAGCCTCTCAAGCTCCTAAAGCCAGCCATCAGACAGGCAAAAAACACATAAGAAAAGAAAAACAGGCCTTTATACATACAAAATAAATATTTCAGTCCAAATCACATCAAGGTATAAACAGTGAGCCCTGAGCACATCTCCAATTCTTTTTCAAAGTAAGTCCCGCTGTTCCATTTCAAATACCTCGGGGTTATGGGTCATAATGCTGCTTTCCAGCTTCTGAACACGTTTATTCAGGCATCCTCCTGTAAATAGGGAGAGATTCAACATCAAATATTTCTATTCCCCATGCTGGCCCCTTTCGTCTGCTCTGAGCTGATGTGTGCTTTTGGCTAACAAAGTAATAGTTTCTGCCTTAGACGCGGCACACCCGGAATACAGAGTGGCAAAAATAATTGAGGCGTAGACTTTCTTTGGTGTCACAATGCATTAGGGCCATAAACAGGACCAGGTAGAAAAATCAATGGAGTTGGCAAAAAATAACCAAAAGATAACCTGGAGCCAATATACGTCAGGAAATTAAACGAGTGTTGCTTATGTTATGGCTCACATCTCGCAGACCATTAAAGGGGTAATAAATGTGTTATAAAGCTCTTACAAGCCCCTCAGGCAATTAAAGGCTGAGCTTCAGAGCTGTTTACGAGATTGTTTATTACAGGCTCAGCTTATCATCATTTACCACACAGCGATGGCTGAAAAGGAAGCCCGTAAATAGCGGCTTCCACGTGTGCTAGGCCAAAGCTGAATGAGGCGGTGGCATCTGCAGTAGGTGAGGCAAAGGCATGAGGCTGGATTAATATTTGCGATCGTCTGTCCTGACCTTTTTCAGGGCAGATCGAGGAGGAAAAATCATTCCAAACAAAACCCAACGACATAATATAATATAATAATAATAATCTTTTAGATACGTCTAACAATCTATGATTGCAAGGGAGGGAAAATTCTCAAATTTGGCCTAATTATCAACATGTGTACTTCTTTATCACTTTTATGTACTGCAACCCAATTCTCTCCATGTTCTTCTCCCTATATAAACAGCCCAACACCAAAGTTGGATCTACAGAGTGACTGCGAATGATTCATATTAAGCATTTGCAGCTAGTGTGTCCATTTGCATATGAGAAAAGTGTTTCAAAAGCCTCGTCTATAATGCATAAGAGCCTTTTAGGCCATGTTTACTTCAACACTCCCACTGACAAGCTGTGCATAGGTTTGCATCATTTTGTGAGACATGCCCGTTTTGAATTATTCACTCAACTCATCTCTCGCCATCGTTAACGAATGCCGGTGAAAATTTGCATCGAAAAAGACAGTTCGGTCTAAAGGATACTACTTAAACAACACCCGAGTTAAACCCCTCAGGACGAGGTGAGTGTCATCAGAACCTGTCAGGTCCTGAAAATGCTTGAACACCGCCAGTCCATTTAGAGGCTGCCTGCTTTGTGTACTTTAATGGGCTGTGATTGTAACAAGCAAAGAAGTACACGGTTCAAACAAGCGCCTCCGCCGTAGCCGCCCAATGCATAATTCACCAGCCGTGATGTGCGTCTTAAATGCTTTTGAAATATACATGGCGGCATATGCAAATTTGCTTGCTAGCCAGACAACAAGAGAATAAGGAGCATAAAAGTCCCCTATGGTCGCAGATGGTATGTAGTACAGTATGTACGTTGTGAGTGTGTCTTTGAAAGCATGTTGTCAGTACATATTAGGCTAGGAAAGGCCATGTTTCCATCCATACATTTTCTGTATCACATATCCTCAGTCAGGTCACAGGTGAGCTGAAGCCTATCCCAGCTGACTTTGGGTCACAGGCAGAGTACAACCAAAACAGGTGAACACTTGAGCCTTAGACATTTATAGGGCGATCCTTGAATGTACTCTATTTTTTTATTTTTAGTTAGGTTTTTTTTTTTTTTTTTTGATATTTTTTTTCTCTACTTTGTTTTTGTAAATTATTCAAATATTAAGTTAAATGTTTTAAATACCTCATTACATTGTTTTCTGAGATTAAGCCCCTAAATATGGAATATGCCTTATAATATGCCTTATAAGTAGAAAAGTCTTATGAAGGAACATTACCTTACCCTTAACATTTTGTACAGCAGTAATTGCTAAAACAAAAACAAACTAACAAAACAACAAAAGGGAATATTTTAAATATATTTTGGAGAAATAACTTTTACATGTTTTTAAATAAATTTAGCATTTTGCATAATGTTTAATAAGTAATAATTAGAAGTTTTAAATTGTTGTCATCCTCTGTATGTAACTCTGTATGTAATTTAAAAAAAATAATTTTAAAATGTGCTTATTAAAAAACATAGTAAATATGGCACCTTCTCCATAAGGACTACAAGTCAGACAATGAAATCAATTTTCTACTTTAACCCATTATTACGCACAAATTTTAATAATAGAAAAATGATTAACTATGAATTAATAGTTTTGTTAGTTTTATTGTTTAGATATTGTATTATTTTAGGACTGCTACTACCACCACCACTACTGCCACTAATAATAATAATAATAATAATAATAATTAGGGAGGCGAGTGCCGATACCGATTGTACCGGACTGATACCCTGCTTCATTGATGATTTTTATTTGTGTACCTGGCCACAAACTGAACTGGAGGCATATTATACACCAGTTTTATTTTCCTGATGAAGGCAGATTGGCGCTGTCACATGTTATAAATGAGGCAGCCATGTCTTTATTCCAAGTTTGGAGGCTCCCCCCGACCCACCACCACCCCTTAGTAATCCCTCCTGGGGTGTGTGTACTGTATGTATATGTGCTTGCGTGTTTTGGATCAGCCACCGGTTCCCAGCGGTGTATCTTTAACTGGCCCGTCCCGCCGAGCTGCCAGCCGGTTTCCCCCCAGACAGGACAACGGCCCAGCTGACACCCCCACAACACTGCCAACGCAAATCACACACTCCACGCACATGCTGCTACCCCCACCACCTTATCACAGTGTAAAAGACAATTAAAAAGAAACATCATTAATACCTAAAAGTTTTTCCTCTAGTATCTGAGTAATGTTAAAAACATGGGGTTTTGTCCTGTTGTCCAGAAAAAAAAAAATGCATTTAATGCTGTCTTACTGCACATAGCATGACAATAAAGCTATATATACTTATTGATATTTCATTTTTGGATAATTGCCTTTTCTTCTCCACATCGCCCACAAATATAAACATCAGTCTGCGATTGGCAGGCATGCTCTTAGTTAGCTAGGATAGGTTTCAGCACACAAAAATGAGGATACAAGTATAGAAAATGGTGGCAAGAAAAACAAGTAATATAATTGGAATGCAATTTGGGACTATATCCTGAAATATTGTAGTAAACAGCATTCATAGGGATGGTATTTGTGGCCTTGAGGTCATTAAACATGAACGTGACATTCATGAGAGGCTGCTACGAGTGTCGGTTTGACATTTACATAAGCAATATCTCCTTCGTATATTGTTTTGATTCATTATTATATTTTCTTTAATGACTTCCAGAGCATAAAATGTGACAAGAAAGCACTTGTGTTCCTAATTGCTGCCTCAGATGTCAGTAAACAGACTAAATAAAGGTCCCGCGCATGTTTTCCCCATGCATTGCCCGCAGCGCACATGTGCGGGCTGCCAAAGTTGTTGTGTCAAAGTTGTTGAACATTTTGTTAACAGGATGTGTGCGCTTGGCCCCCATGCTGCATGGTGATGCACTTACACACTGCATATCTCGCCGCTATCACCGGGCACTTGTGTAGCTGCTCTGCTGGGCCAGTCTAATTACAGGAGAACAGCGTGCACCAGTCTGGGCCTCCAAATGGCACCATATGTTTTCCCAGATGAAGCGCCTGAGTAAATGGCGCTCACCCATTCAGGTTGCCGCACGTCTGGGAATACCTCACTGGCATTTACGTTATATATATATATATACACAAAAATTGAAGTAAATATGTCGTCTTTGTTAAAGTCAGCCATAAGCGATTCACACCACTCACCCCTGTTCCATGACTCCTGTCCAGCTGAACCATTACCAAGATCACCAGGATAGACAACTGAAGGAGTTCATCTCAAACTGCATCCGAAAATCCAGCATTGGTGCCTTTTTACGCAAGAGTTCATATGAAAACAAATTCTAGATATTGTAATTGAGGGGAGCGGTATGTGGGGGGGGATATAGTTCCTTATTTGGTGAAATTATATTAAAAGTCTTTTTTTTTTTTATTGCATTAATCTGGTTTAGATGCAAATAAATCAATCCAGCCATCCATTTTTTTGACTGCTTATTCCTCATAAGGGCCGTGGGGGGTGCTGGAGCCCATCTCAGCGGGCTTTGGGCAATAGGCGAGGTACACCCTGATCTGGTTGCCAGCCAATCGCAGGGCAAATAAATCATGCTTGTTTAATTTTAGATCATATTTTAAATACAATAAAATGACTATTTGAAATGTTTTAAATGATTATGTAGTTTGTCATTTGTACATGCAAAGAATAGTATTTATTATACAATCAAATTATTGCATTTGTAATTTTTAAATGCAATTGTATTTTTAAGTTTGACATAAGTATAATACTTTGACATACCGCAATATTATTATTATTTTTAATTATTCAGTAGGCAAACTTGCCAAATGATTGTTACTCGAAATGTTTTTGTAATTTTGACAAAAAAACATATATTACAACCAAATAATTGTATCTTTTTGACAACATATTTGAATCCAAAACAAAATTATTGTATTTCTAGCTTTTAAATGTAAACGCATTTTGTAACTTTTACACAAAACATATCTTCAGGTGGAGTGGGTAAGGATGACTGTAAACCCAGGTGAAAATTTACTACAGCTGTAGAAGTAGCATTAGTAGCAGTAGCATACAGTAGTAGATGTTCTTACACAATATTTGAAAATAATTGTTGAAGCAAACAGCTAGACATCATTTGGCAAACTGGCATTTAATTCACGTTTTTGTATGCAAATTTATACAATTAATGTGCATTAATAGGCGAGAAATATGGTGGCCCTGAATGGTCAAAAATTGTAATTCTGGAGTTTAATCTAGGTTTAGGATCAATTTCTCAATTAAAAATTAATAGGGTGCCTAAAAATATGACCACTAAATAATTTGTTGTCATGGTCATCAATGATATCGCCCGCTACCATACAATTCTAATAGTTTGTCATCTTCCGTGAACCAGAAAGTAGCTTGCTAACTCTTGAAGATTGCCATTTATTTTTTCCACAACCTTGGTGGAGGTCTGCACTCCATTGAGTGGCATTTTAGTCATATGCGGTCATTATAGCATCACTAAAACAACACATTTAATGATACAGTACTGCAGGTCTCTTGCCGTAACATAACATAAGACTTGTTAGGTTTGAATGCACGGCACAAAAAAAGGCTGAAACTCTTTGAAGACGCGAGTGTAAGTGGCCGATGGCGGCGGATAGCTGCGGCTTAGTGGCTCCTCATTATGTGCTGTAGCAAGCTGATTAAAACCTTTTGATTTGTTCCCAGCCTGCGAGTGCAAGTGTGGGTTTCTGGAAAGAAAAAATTAAATAAAATTAAAAAAAAGACCCTGGAAGCGGTCCGCCGTGCGTTATCTCTTCTTTCAGCCTTGTCATACTAATTACAGTCTGTATTTACTTACACTCTCTTTTTGTTTTCTGCCCTTTGATAGGCATCTGCGAGCGCCGCTGCCGAGTCTGTTCTCATTAACACGTCGACAAAGTGAGATATTTCTATCTAGTGATGATGGTGATACGGGCAGGGGGGGGGGGGTAAAGAAAAAAAAAAAAAAGAGGTCATGCACAATACAAATGTTGTCTTTTTGCAGCCACAAAGAGTTGTGTTGGTATTATCAGTGACACCTCCTTAGCACTTTATGTCAGTGAGGGTTCAAATCGCTGCCAAACAACAAGGTGTCAACTTTAGCCTGAAAAAAAAAAAAAAAGACAAGTTCATAGCTATTTTATTTCTGCATGGTAAATGGCTAGTTCTTCTTTCTAGTATTTCAAGTTCTAATGGCTCTTTTTAATAAATCACCGAAACCCACCCAGCGTGTTATATCACATGAGTGTGCCGTAACAGATAATCAGGTGTGCCACGGGAGATTATCCAATTTCAAATAATTATTATTTATAATGATAGCTTTGTGTTCAACAGACGTCAAACAGAGTGCAGTGGAAATGTAAACTGTGGTGGATGAATGGAAAAGAGAATGTACTGGATGAAGAGAATGAGGACTGAGCACTGAGCCTTGAGGGACTCCGTGTGCAAGTACGTCCAGTTGGGGGTAAATTGAGACAAGATTATCATTATATTACAATATACACTTGTATTACAATTCATTTGGTGGTCCTAATGCTGCATCAGTAAATGAATGAAGAGACTGTTAACTTGGTACAGGAAATGTTAAATGTTATGTTGAGTACCATGAAGGTGGAAAAGCTCTATTCAAGCGAATGACCATTTACTTATCAAACACATTTAACACACAGGAAACACATCATATACATCTGCTTTAAACTAAAACCATTACCATACCTATAGGCGGGTAACCACTCAAACATGGCTGCCCCGTGGGAAAACAGACAAAGCTGAACGCGCCCCAGTGATTAAAACACACGGGAAAGGTCATCTGGGGTCCTCGCTCAACGATTCTGCCAAACCGCAGCACATAAATCTGACAGTGCACGCCGAGGCCTCTTGCATTCCTCACGTAACGTCACGTCACAATACCTGACAGTGTATCACATTTACCTCTCACCTGGAGAGCACACACCTTGAAGAGTGCAGCGAAGCACCCATGCACCTGGGCCTGGCCACACCTGCCGCCGAATAGCGTCGGGCCATCACATGAATCAGTCTGACTAGTTTCCACACAACTGCAGGAATGTATCACAACTTACTTAACAGTCCAGGTGCATGTGTGTGAGAAGTACACGTGTAGCCATGCACAGAATGTGCGCAGGTGGGTGTCCTCCTGGCACAAACGTGACCTTAAAGAGGAAAACCGTAGGCGTCCCACCGACCAGCTGGAGAAGTGTGACCTGAGAAGTGAGAGGACTTAAAGAGCGCCGCTTGTCCTTGTCTCACCGCGACACAATCGGGACACAAAGTTCTCCGTCACATTACTTCAAGATTCAGCTGGAGGTTATGAAGTTCAGTTTAATTACCATGTTTGAATTTACTGTGGAAATGATTAGAGATAATGCGCTCATACTTTTTTCTGTAAATTTTGGAAACATAAACCACTCACAAAAGTACACCTCTTCCATTTTTTATTTTTTTTTTTCAACACCGAAGAATGACACTTATGACTACATATGTAGATTTTAGTCCGTGGACAGCTTATATAAACTGTCAGCAAAAAATGTTTGTAACCCTGAAGTGAAAATGTCCAAATTGTGCATTGTCAATATGTTGTGTAGTTACTGATATTTAAACAATATTATGGGAAGTTACATATTATTTTGTAGTTAAAAAAAAAAAAAAAAAAGAAAAAAAAAAGAAAGTATTACCAGTATTTGTTTATAAATGTTACTAACATCACAATATTATTAATAACAAAAAATAAGTAAACTATATATTAATTACATTGTACATTATTTAAATTAGGGATATGTTTGAGCCCACTTTTTTCAGACCGATACCATACTCTTGAGCAGTCACCGATACAATATTGAGTATCAAAACCACTCAGTAATTTTAAGACATGAAATATCCCCATTTATAAAAAAATAAAAATAAAAAAAAATATTGCATTTTCCTTAAAATTACATGAAATTAAGGGCAATTTTCCATTATTCGAATATCTCATTCCTGATGGTAAAACAGCCACACCCATCGCGAGTGCTGATACCTTGAAATAAGGGTAAGCTATCGGCCTGATACCTATGCCTAGTATCGGTACTTGCCCATCCCTAATTTCATTTCATTAGTTAATGTATTTTCTAATATATTTTACATGAGTCAATTAGGGGTTTTTTGGGGTTTTTTTTTTTTTACTGTCCAGGAGAAGTCACATGTGTCTGCCTTATACTACAGTATAATGAGCCTTATAATGAGGACTGTAGTGTTCAGGTTACCAAATATGTTTGCTTGACCTAAAAAGTTCAAGAATAAATCATTTTCTAAAAGATCGAAATATGTCTGATTTGTAGTAATTACAACACAATTATTATAGTCAAGTTCTAAAAAAATTCTCATGAGATCAGTCTCTTATGTGTCTGGTACTAGTGGGAAACGATGAGATAAGATCCAGTCTGTACTTGTCATCAAGTATTATTTTTACCAGGGGATGAAACTCGTGTACAAACTTGTGCCAGGTAGATTTTGATCAATGTCAGTGCAATATACTGTATAAAAGACATTGTCTAATAGGGGCAGGGCCCAGCTGTTTACACAGTTTCCCACACACATCATGTGAATCAACCGAGCTGCCTCTGTAGCAACATCCTGCTAAAATATAAATGACCGCATTGGCCGCATTCTCGCAGGTGAATTGTGCTGCTGCTGCTGCTGCTACAATTATCTTAATGCCTGCTCTGCCAGGATGCCGGGGGTACCAAATGCTGCTGTCAACCCAGGGGTTTAATTAGTTTGGCACGTGTGCTGCTTATAATCACCTGCCATTACTGGCTCTGGCTGCATCTGCTTACACGTCTGTCAGAGGCAGGGGGTCTTTGCATGTGTCTGTAGGGAGGTGGGTGGGTATGCTGGCCATTGGTGGGTGTGTATTTTGACCAGGAAACACAAAACTAACATGGAATCTAGACAAACAAGTCTTGTAGAAATTATTTTGGGTAAGGAAATGCCATTCACAGGGCACATAGAGACAAATGACCATTCACAGTCCTTTTTCCAAGTTGTTTTTAAACTGGTTTAATAAAAAAAACACACAAAAAAACTGCCGCTTGTCATACATACATAAATGTGTAATTATGTGTAATGATGTCTGTAAAAAGTTTTATTTTCTTAATCAAAAACGTTTTAGATTTTACACAAATTTAAATGTTCACTATATATAACTTTAAGATTATATGCATTGTTTTTTTCTGTTTTTGACAAACTGGCTTGAAATGGAGACTGAGGGCTGAGCAATATGGCCTAAAATTCACATCATGGTATAAATGGCATCCCATCACAGTAACAATACTTATGATATAAACTTAAGTGTAAAATTACAATGGAAGAACACAGATTTTAAAATGTGAAAAGTGAATGTTCCTGACTTCCTATTAAAAGAGGTAGAAAGGATCAAATTTGTTGCTTCTTTTCATTCAAATTTTGCATTTTCATGTAAACATCACATATACCTTTCCTTCTACGTGATGAAATAAGTTGAACAAATATAGCCCCTTAGCAAAGCTAAATTGATTTATAAAACAAAAATAATGTTATTTTGAGATCTATCATTCTGTAGATTTCGAAACTCAGCACTCCAAGGTTCAAATTAGAGCAAACAAATGCAAATACTTATCTGATATTATTAAGCCAAGCTTCTGTGAAAAATGCACTGTACACCAAAACATTTTTTCTGTTTTTTGGTGACACAATTAGCTTCGCGATTAGCATTGCTGTTTTTTTTTTCCCCATATTCTCTTGCTCGTTGCTGAAATGCTTTGCTACTCATCGTCCACACACCATCTCTGCACAGCAAGGTCCCTGCCAAGATTTGAAGCCTGAACTCGGAAATCGGAACCAATAGAATTCCGTGCTGCTCACGTCAGCGTCATCAACATGATTTTGAAGCTTTAATTTTTACTTGTAGCTTCATTAAAACTGTAAATAAAAGTATCAGTTGACTATTTTGTCGAAGAACTTTAGAAGTAAAAACCTCAGCTCTAAAGAGGAGAATTTTTAAGTTAACGAGGCAAAAGTCACATGAGCATCGAGCTCAGTAGCGAAAAACGCTTTTCCCACAGACAAAACGGCCTCCGAGTCCCCCGGCTCCAGCACAACAATGGCTGTAACTGGCCCTATTATTCCCACAAAGTTCCCATTTAGCACCAAAGCGAGGTTTCAATATTATGCCGCCTGCAAAAACATCTGTCGGGGACTTGTGTGGCAACACTAATTACAAATATCTGCAGTAATCCGCCGCCGATAAGAGAGTCATTACTCCAGCAGACATTTATCACTGCGGGATTGATGACCCATTTCAGAGGGAGCCTTTGTACGAGGAAGTGAAATCGCTGATATCCCCTTTATCCGACATCGCCATCCATTCGTCAGGAGGCGAGCTAGTTAGAATTGTAATTAACAGCTTTGGACTTTGCCCCTAATAGAATTTTTGCAGGGACTGGCAGATTGGCATTGGGGAAGGGGACGGTGGGGGATCGGTGGGAGTTTTATTGTGTTTTTCTTTTCTTTATTCTCTCGCTAATTGCCACTCGGAATGGCTGAGGAGCTGTTGTGTCAAGAAAGTGCCACAGCACAACTCTGAGTTCAGTCTTTATTTGGATAGAAAACATATTTGGGGACTTGGATGGTTGCTCACCAGCTGTTCAGCGAGTCATAATTTTTTTTTCTCCACAAGAATAAGAGCATATGGGGCACTAGTACGCATACACACATTCTCTCTATACTGTATAAAAAATAAAAAAATAAATCATTAAAAATTATTGTATATGGATAGACAGTATGTGTTTGTACATTAGGTATTGTATAATCAAAATTTTCTTTTTGTTTTTGTTTTTACTTGTTTTATGCAATAAAAAAATTAAAGCAAAATTTTATTTTTCTTGACTTAAAATTTGACTTTCTAACAGCCTCTCGGAAACCCATTGTGTTCGTAAGTTGCGTTGACTACCTCTACACATGCATCTATTTTATGAACACGCATTTATTTTTTTTAAAGATTTTTGTTTATTTAATTCATTGAAACCCACATGACCGCTCACTGAAGTGGCAGATGATCACACTCAGTGGCCACTTAAATGTCTGGCCTCCTGCAAGCCGCATCCCATTCTCATACAGGTAATGAACACAGACAGCTTGGGGACCGCCCCCTGAGCTCATGCCTCCTCTTGCCAGGTCCAAGCCCCACCCACTCATTGCCCCCCAGCCTCAGGTCCCTGAGGTGACAGGGACGGCAGAGATGTTCCATACCCTGACAGGCGGGTCTTACCAGGCCGAATCATTGCCCACGCAGGAACGGAGCACACATTGTGAGTTTTGTTACTGTTCACACATACAGTAATTATATGGGACACGCACTCACACACATGCATACAAGCACGCGCATGCACACTCACAGTTTCCCTCTCTTTAATTATAACCTACAGCGCTGGAGCACTTCATTTCATAGGCAGCATATTGTCTCTTCAAAGCTGAAAGGCAGGTCATAAATTATCCTGAAGGTGAGGATGGAAGTTGGAGGAGATAGTTATGAAAATTTCATCTGTCTGCTGTAGCGGCCGCAGCTGCTCCTGTCACCAGCCGTGCACTGGAGAAATTACACCGGGTCAGCCTCACAGTGTGTGCGCGTGCGTGCGTGTGTGGGAGTGTGCGCCAGGTGAGGTGGCAGAAGGGAAAAGGGAGGCAATGAACATGTGGCACACATGTCTTGCAAGTGGCTATGCATTTATAAGACACACTGGACATGACTTTAGTTCATTCTAATGCAAAACAGAAAAGCTAACATTGATTCTGCGACAAATTATAAGAAAACACTGGCTATGCCTGCACAATCCAATATAGGGAGAGGGAGGGCTATCTATCCATCTTCTATACCACGTGTGAGCTGGAATGTGGGTCCAGGGTTCACCCTGAACTAAATGTTACCTTCTAAATTGCAACTACCATGGAACAAAACCAAATACAGTAGTACTACTTAGTTTCTACCCCAATCGTCAATAGCCATGTCCTGTATAGCCTGAATTGTCATTAGGATCCATGTGAGTAGACAAAATCAAAAGGGGTTATACTTCTTTGCTACAACCCTCTATAAAGTTTTCTGAAAATGCAAGCAACCCGAGTGAAGGGTCATTCGCATCTTTTCCATAGTTAGCTTTTGATTAATCACACGTTATATCTGTTCTAAATGCACATGTGTTTCACACTCTTGTTAATTAAGATAAAAGAGGACAAATGTGGTTAGCAAATACAAATGGTATTTTTCAGTTCATTGATTCAGGAACGTTAGAGTAATTAATAGTTATTTGAAGTTAATAAAAAAAAAAGATATAGATAAGATGAAGATAAAAGAAACATAAAAAAAAAGTATAAGATAAAAAAAAAAAAAGATATACTAAACAGTTAAAAGGAGTGTTGGACGTTGGTCAAGTCAAGAAATCTTCATTTATATAGCGATACAGCCTTAATGACAAGAACGGTACATTTTTCTTTTCAAATTATGAGCAATTGTATTGTATCAATTGTACTTAAACGTTTAATGCCTCTGGGCATCATATTTAATGCTTTTCAATGAAATTTAGGGTATAATTGATGGCTTTTAATCCTTTTCAACATCAGATAAAAATATTTTCTAACAGAATTTTGGTCCAAATAAAATGTGTTTGTCATTAAGTGACTCAGAAAGAAAATGCAATCTACCAAAGACGTAATGCAGGAATACGGTTTATTTGCATGGGAATACAACTTTTAGGAGTTAATAGCAAGCGACGCCGTAACAAACGCATACTGCATCTTTATGGGAGCACGCCCACCGATTACCCCAAAAGCGCTAAACGCACTCCTGACATTTGTTGTGCATTGCCTGCCACACATCCCAACCCAATGATATTCTATCAGCTCTCTGGGATGTTGGGTTTAACCACCAAGAATGTTCTTATTTTCCCGACTACCCGTAAAACAAGCATAAACCCGTTCCTTCTGCCCCACTTGTCACCGCAAACACAAAATCCTGTTTCCGTATAAAAGAAAAATATAGCTTAATGGCCGAGCGTCTGTGCAGTAAGGCTCTTTAAATATCTGCGGGACATTTAGTGGCATTTTTACTCCCACATGGCACTGCAGCTTTCCTCATGACTCAGTCAAACAGATGCAGGGAAACAAACACGAGGGTCATAATCATTCCTTCCATTGCCTTGACCACGCAACAAGTGAACACATGTACTTGGACGGTTACTAGAAAAAGTGTAATGATACGCAAAACAGCACGATTCGCTCCATACCATGGTTTCAAGGTCATGGTTCTGTTGCAGAAAGGAAACAAAACGTATTTGTTTACGGCCTAGATGTGTGGCTAGAGCATTGCACTCCCTGGAAGTTGCCTTTGTACTAAGCTAGTTTTATCAATTCATTCAGGTCCTACTGTGAGATCTTATTATGTAGCTGTATACTCTTTTTTTTTTTTTTTCCCTGTTCAACAATATTCTTGCTAAACATAGTTGATTAACCTGGGAACTTCTCTGCACCACACAGTATGCTCCTTACCGAAAAATAAGAATAAATGTAGCATTACACGCCTAACAATTTCTGACTTGTTTGTGAGTGAGTGTACAGGAACAACATCATCTGTCAAACAGTTGAAAGTGCATTCCTGAAAGACTGACACACATTTTGGTGTACTTTCCAGCCTGGAAGCGATACTAACTACTTGTTCTTCGGAAGAAGCAGCTGCACCGAGGTCAGGGTGTGTCGTGCATAGCTGAATGATTGCTAAACTGGAGGGGGCACATAAGAATCCATAATTTACAGTCAAGAGTGCCTCACAAATACAGTCCTGGTCCATGGTGGCCCTCGTGAGCAGGACCACACGGACATTTTTGAGATAAAGACAGACAAATTAGATGTCAAGAGCTTTAGGCCGACCGCCCGGCTCGTGCTAATTACAGGCTGGTCAATGATGAAAGAGACAGATGACATGTTGCCTATTTTAATTTCCCTTAACTTTACAAAAAAAAAAAAAAAAGTAAACAAGGATGATGGAAATGGCAGCACAGAAGATGGACAAAATAGGTACATGATAACTTTTCCACAGCATACAGGTATTACTTACCACAAAACGGCTCACTCAGCTGACTGTAATGAGGTGATGGATAGATGGAAAGACAGACAAGACAGACAGAATGTCGTGTACGAGTACAGCTCAATTTCATGCAGTCAGAATAGAATAACTTTTTGTCAACTACCATAGGTGTGAATGTGAGTATTAATGCTTGTCTGTTTCTATGCTTGCCCCGTGTTTGTCTAGTGACCACTCCAGGGAATAAAACACATTTATTCATCTCAGCAATTTCTTTGATATGCCACTGGGTCATAGTACTCCAGCTATCAATCTTCTGTAGTGCTTGCCCTGCTTGCGGGTGAGCTGGAGCCTATCCCGGCTCATGGAGGGAGGTAAGGGTAACAGTATTGCTTGGCAAAAAAATACATATAAAGTTATGTTCCCTCTCCATTATGTTTATGCCCTCAAAGGAGGAGTAGTTCTACTTTACTATAATTTCATCAGAGTGGTTCACCATGGTTTATACTTGCATGTTGTGAGTGGAACATTCTACTTAATAGATACTTTGCACAGTTTTCAGAGAGAACAACTTCAAGCAGGAACGGGTTTTGTTGCACTGAAAACAATGAATCATTGGTGGCTTTACAGCAAATATACTGTAGCTGTTTAATGGGAAAGACTAGCCCCATTAAATAAGGCTGTGCATCTTAATTGTGGACACGACACTGACAAGTCCTGCAAATCCCAACAGGGACAGGACATCTCCATTGTCTCACAAGTCTTTGTCCCACCCCTGTGTAGGAATTGTGGCAGCGTTTGAAAGGAACAACACAAAAGACGTGTCAGCACTCCAGGAATGAAGTGTGAGCCGATGGAGGTCTCTCTTCCCACCCTTCACCCCGTCTCTCTGGGTCTCTAAGCATCCCCTCAGGGGTGATACGACACTAGCGAGGGTCATCCCCGACTGGGCACAGCCCTAACGTCGACACTCCGGCCCCTTGATGGCCCCTGGTGACCCCTATCTTTTGATGACAGACCGGGCCTTTTATGGAGTCGCACCCTGTCCAGGTGAGGACAAGAAGGGATGACAATGGCAGGAAACATAAAGCTTGATGGAAGCTCAAGGGTCAAGCCGGACAGCTGAGTGATGAGAGCAGCTGGGAGAGATGTGGACCTTCTTTTTGCCTCCTTTGACCACATCAGCTGATGGTGCCTTGTCTTTGAGTAAAGACCTCGCTCACTGTCAGCAACTGAAATTAATAGACACCCAAACAGTACTACTACAGGGGTCTCGGTTTACCAAATTTTAAGATTACAAACAGCACACAGTCAATCGCCAGAACTGGGCTCTGACACTATCTTCGGGAAAATGGTAAAATGTATCCATACCCATTTTCTACAGCACTTGTTCCTCGTGGGTGAGCTTTGGCCAATCCCAACATCAACTTAGAGTTTTTAATTATTCTAAAGAAATATGTTTATGGCAAGTGGAAGTAAGCCTGAGAGCCCAGAGGAAACCCATACGGTTCCAACAGATATTCAGACCCAGATAATATAGAGAGCCAAACATGCTGCCCTATTTAGTAAAATGCAAACAAAATCATAAGCCTAGAAAAAAAAACTTTTGTTTGACTGCTGACATTCAACTTGTACCTTTACATACAAAGCAAGTTCTAGCCTAAAACAGTCGCCATATGCATTGGCTTGCTACAAGGTGAGATCCCATACCTATACTTCATAGTTTCGTTTTAAATGCAAATGAAACACACCAAAACTAAGTGGCAACACAAGGGGTGGCAGATGTTCAATTGTGGATACAATCTTGCAGAATTCCATTAAATGTAACTTTTGGCACATTTATCTCCACAAATGATCGACTCGGTTTAGATGAGCATTGTTTGACAAAGAAAAAAGAACAATATAACATTGATGTCTCGATTTAGAGGCGTCATTACAGAGCGTTGAGCCGAAAATGACCACTGCCACGTCTTTATTCACATATCCGGGTCCAACTGTTTCCAGCGTCAAAGGTCATCTGCTGTCTTTTCTCATAGCTGAAGGATGGGAGGACCAAGTTTGCCAAGTCAGGCGCAAACGCCACTTGGCTCATAAACACCTCCGCCTGTCACCCCTCCACACGACTCCCCCACACACTCTTTTCTCCAGCATCGAGGCGAGGTGGGTTTGCACTCTGTTAATCTTTCACTGGAGGCCTGCTCTCTTTTAAAGAGTGGCCCTCTAGAGAACAGAGGCGGGCAGTGAAATAGGGCTAGTAAAGGACGAGAGTGGATAAAAGAGCAGGAAGAAAAAGCTACAGAGAAGAGCCAGATGGGCACCTTCACAGTCCATTTATCAAACCCAATGTGGGCCCCTCCCCTCCCCTTTTCCCCACTGCTCTCATGTCCTAAACCCCCATGTAATTCTGTAATGATTTTCATTATCGTATAATGACCTTACAAAGCCTACAGCAGTTTGCATGGTCAGTACAAAACTCGCAGCTGTTCCCCTCGGTGTTTGTCCGCCCGCTGTGACAAAGCACTTTGCTTTGTTTTTTGTGGTGATGCTCGACCTCTGGGTTTTTTGGAGGGTTGGCTTGAGGTGACCTCACCATGAAGGTTCAGCCAAAACAATGAAGGCAACATCCCAGCAATTAAAGATTGTTGGACACTCACAAAACACAACATCCTCCTAAGACACAAGCAAACAAGAGTAGATTCGATTGAGCCACTCAACACAACCAGATGTTTAGCCATTTGTGTCCGGCAACAGCAAGAGCTTCAGCGAGCATCATTAGATCTGCAATATTGCAGCACTCATACATTTGTTTTCAAAAGACTTCCCTAAGACAACTTCGAGATTGCTGCAATGCTGAGCAACTACTCTCACCTCTTTTGGTTAACTATTTTGAGGCCTGTTCTGAACGGAACCTCATCTGTTAAACCACTGTGCTGCATCATTATGTCTGTTCAACCGATTTGTTGACTAATCAACAAGGTGACTTTACTATTCCCTTTTGACCTTTAGCGCTTGAAGTTGACATGTTTTTGGCATCTCGTCTTCCTATCAGTCAATTTAGAGGGCACTTGTGATTGACCCGACAATAAAGCTTCTGGAGTCACAAAATGGTCGGCCAACAAAGCGAGAAAGTCAAAAGTCAAATTCCTGATATATGACCTATCATTATCATTGAGACAATGAGTCCTTATTTATCTTTGTCTGCATAGACAGGAAGTGGAGATTTTTAGCACCTGGCATCTTGAATGCTAATTTTTCAAATGTCATTTGGATATGCCATTTCTGATCCAACTATCCTGTTCCCTGAAGATTATGTCTTGCTCTACAATCATGTGCAATATATTCACCTGTTCTGCTATTTCTAGTCACAAATAACACACATCTATTATAATACATCTATTTCCAGTGAGCTCAATGGGGGCATTTACAGAAGCAGGACACGGAGGGTAGCATCCATCACGGAACTAACCGTGCACTTTGGGTAAAACCCAATTAACAGAGAACACTCATAGGTTTACTTAAAAAATGGCGTTGGTTGGCTTGCAGCGAATGAATGGACTGAGTTACTAGAGTGGGTCTGACAACAACTGATAAAGCCTGCATTGATATTCTAAATAAAAAATAAAAATAAAAAATAAAAAAGAAAAGAAAAAATCTCAATACATTTAACATACAAATTCACATAATAATATAATTATTGTTGATTGGTGTGTAGCACACCAAGACCTTCGAATGGTCCACTGTGCTTTAAAAAAAAAAAAAAAAAAAAAAAAATAATTAAGCCTACAAAGGCAGCGATCAGGCCCACATTTATTTTAGTGCACAGAGTGCAAGCTTTAACCGCTGTTTAAGAAACAAAAGTCAGCGAGAAACACAATCAATCAGTGCTGGTTGTTTTTGTTTATCTGCCCCAAGCTACAGTCATCAATCACGCCTTTTTTTTTTTTTTTTTTTTTTTTTTAAACAAACAAAAATCAGCATTTTCTGCTGAATGGAAGCCGTGGACAGAACCAAAGCTTTTACAGTCATAAAAGCCTACTTGTTGCAATGCATAGGAACTTCATTAGAAACTTTACTACAAATATATTAATCAGAATCAACAACAATAATCATCATCATAATCATCATCATCAAGAGAATCCATAAATGTCATGTGTGCTGTCCATGTTTTTGATTTTATGTAAACAGATGTCAACAAAACAAAACAAAAATAGCATTTTAAGCTTACATTTCATCAACCTGGTAATCTCGAATCTGTACCAGTACGTCTCACTTAACATTGCACCCAGCCATGTGTTTAGTTTTGTGTAAATGCTATCTGTTGACAGCCACTTGAAAGTATGACCTCTGGCTTTTTGGCAAGTGGCGGTGGTGTGGGGGTGTGGGGGGCATTCAACGCGTGTAAAAGAGGAGAGGCGATATCGGGAGCAGCTGGAGTTCAAACACATTGTGTGGGGGGCGCTTGGCCTCCTTGAAAACTAATCTAATCACTCTTTCACTGCGGATAGAGTAAACGTATGTCTGCCCCCGCTGACAAGGATGGAGCATTTCCTGTCCGGGGCGGTGATGATATTGCATGTCATGATGGGAACTGGAAATAGCAAAACTGCAATATAATGCTAGTAAAGTACATTTTTTGCTAGCTGTGATGTTCCCCAACATTAAGAAAATGCAGTATGTCAATGTAGCTCGGAAGACCTCAGGTGAGCACGCGTTTACATCTGTAGGTTTAGCCTTTTAATAATTCAACATCAGCTAGTAAGACCCAGGTGGGATACTTCTTGTGTCTCAGCAGATCCTTCTCATATCATGGTTTTCAATGAGATACAGTTTTATGTTGTATGGTTGTTGTAAATATGGATACAAATAAAAAATATAGATGAAGTACATACTAATAATTAGAATTTCTCCGGTGCAGGACAAAAAGGGTAATTCTATTCGATTCTCGTCTACATTTAAAAGTTGGTGAGCTTCATGGTTAGTGGCAGGGGAAACAGGGCTGATGTTTCAGCTGATGGGTGAGGGGTTGGATCAGCGGATGGTGTTAGGATGGCTTCTAGCTTTCAGCACTCGCGTCTTGGAATGTGCCATCAGGGCCGTGGGCGTCGACGTGGCGAAGCAAGGTGTGTGGAAACAGCTTGTTTACAAGGCTCATCTGGACTGGGGCAACTTGTTCGGGTCAACTGGGGGTGACACGTTCAAAACAGACGGCAATCGTGGGAAGACTAGGGTGTTGTGTGTCACTATTCAGAAGCTAGGATATTTTTTAAAATCTCTTTGGGCTCTGGATTGTGTCTATCTGAGGTGTGTTTGGTATGCGAGTGTATGTGTTTGACACAGAGGTCAAGTCTGACCGAGACAATAAGCAGGAAAATCAAATGTGAACGTCGTTAGTTTATACAAGACTCGGAGTGATGAGAAGCAACAGCTAAAAAAACAATCAGTGCATGTGTGTTTTCCGTGAGTGTGGCCATTCTTTATCTGAACCAATGACCAGTGTGGTCCTCTCTGCACTCTTATCTAGAGGGGAGGAAGTGAATGGACTTATCCAGGACACACGTGTCGCTGTGTGAGCTGTGATAGGTGCCAGAACCATGGAGCACAAATAAAACATCAAACATGTTGCTGCTACGATCATCATGTATGTATTACAGCAAGGGAGTATATGGTAAAGATTAGGGGTGTGAATTGCCTAGTACCTGACGATTCGATTCGTATCACGATTCACAGGTCACGATTCGATTCGATACCGATTAATCCCGATACGAATTTATAAGTCGATTGTTGCGATTTTTTTTCATTCAAATTTAGAAAATACTAATCAGTAAGCTTGTAGAGTGTAAGATTTATATGAAAATGTATTATTTATTTATCTGAAATTTCAGTCTTATAGAGGTTGTAATCTGTTTCATGTTTGAACAGCATTAAAATAAAATATTAAGGCTTAATGTTCCGTTCATATAACATTCTTCAATGCTCAAGGTGTGAATCCTAACCCGAAGTCAGACGTTTTGTTGAATATTTTTCCATTAAAAATGGAAGTTTAAAAATCGATTCACACACACACACACACACACACACACAAAAAAAAAAGGCAATGATGATAAGACGTTCGGTAAGACATTCGGTAAGACTACCGAATGAACAATTCTGAGCTCTTACAAAAAATAAAAATAAAAAAAATAAATAAATAAAAAAATGGATTTTTTTTTTATTGAATCGATTTGAGAATCGCGCGATGTAGTATCGCGATACATCGCCGAATCGATTTTTTTTTTTAACACCCCTAGTAAAGATTTTGGCTTCATGGATTAAGAAAAAAATCCAAGTTAAATTCTTCAACACAGAAAATAAAGTTTGGATAGCGTTATAGAGCAATCTGTCAGCAGAGATGCTGAAAACGGTCAACATGATGCGGGTCAAATGCGAAGGTGAAATTTTGAGTATGAATATGTACGTGACAAATAAGGATGATTCTTTACTCCTCCCCCCCACCCCCAAGACTGTAACTGTGTTGTATTCATTGTCCATATGCCGTGTGTGTTACCTGTCTCTCCATGTCTGCCTCTGCTGGTGTCTGTCTATCAATGCAGACAGGAGCGTCTCTGCCATGTCTCTCCTGCTCTCGCCAACTTGTCCCTCCTCCTCCACTTTAGCCAAGAACAGCATAGTCTAAAAGGCAAAAAACACAAATTGCAGACCCTTGAACATTTATTGAGAATTCATGCATAATTAAAAAATAAAAAATAAAAAATAAAATCAAGAAATACAAGATTGTTTTGAAATGTAAATTTTTTGGGGGAGAATTTGATTTGAGTATGTTATTCACATATTTTGGGATTTTTCCAAATATCCGGATAATCACATAATGAAATAAAATAAAACAAAAATAAAACACAATTAAAAATTAAGGACACCCAATAAAAACAAATACTTCAATGAAAAAAAAAAAAAAAAAACTCAAATGAAATAGGTAATACAGCAATAGTTTGACACTGGAATAGAACATAAAATCATGTGTATAATACATCACCCTTATAGAAGCTCTATACTTGTGTATAATGTGGTCCCCTGATTTTCTGGCAACCTTTATTACACTGGCCAACTTTTGTTGGCCTCACCACATTGGCTGCACGTTCCGTCATGGATAGCATGAATCGTATTTATGGTATTTTACGGTCTAACTTCTATTTCTACTATTTACTGTGAAAACAAATGGTAAATCAGAAGTCAAATAGTGTTTTTGATTTGTGATTCCACTGTACATGAAATTAAATTGGAATGTTTTTAAGTAGTTCCAGCTATCCATAACGTGTGGCCCAAGTGAGTACTGTGACACCCGCAGGATGGCGTCACACAGTAAGTCTGGCATTTCAGTCAGTTTCACATCAGAGGACGGGCAAATTACATCCAATATTAAAGCGTGAGTCAATTAATCACGGCCTTGCACAGCACAGTGTAATGTACGAGTATCCCCCTGTTGAACATGAATTACAGGCTGGCTTAAAAGTGTGACGTGGCACATCAGCGCTAATCGGAGGCATCCTGGCAAACCTTCGCCTGCAAAAGTCCTCCGCCGCTTTTAAGCCGGTTGAGAGGGAGTCAAATGAAAAAGGATCTAGCAGTCCAAATTAAATGCGGCGCTGTCAGCCACAGTCAAATCCTCTCTTCCACCCACCCCTCCTTCTTCACTTCTTCTTCTATCCTTCACAGACTCTTCTGGCTCTTTGAATATCCTTAGAAACGTCGGGGGCCTTCTTGGAGCCGCCTGTGAAAGTGATGGATCTGTAACTCTGACTGACTGTGACGCCTTGTTAAGAGCACTCTCTTCCCGTCATATCTTCCAGTCAAGTGCATTCATTTCTTCCCATTAACAGTCACCCGTCTCGCGAGTCTTCTTAGCTATCTTTAAGAAGAAAAAAAAACCACCCACAATGCAAGGGGGGGGGGACACTATTTCTTCTGCTTTACCTTTTTTTTTGGTGACAATCTACCTGTCTGTCTTAATTCCCACTGAAGAAAGGCTTGATTGTCTTTGTGTGTATTTCCAAAGAAGAGCGGTGTGATTCGCAGCCAACGTAATGCGCTTACATCTTTTCCCAGACAGGTGTCAAAAAAAAAAAAAAAAAAAAAAAAAAAAAAAGTGTCTCCTTGAGTGATTACATTTGACTTAGAGGAGACACCAAATATTAGAGTGACCGGATGAAAACATTGCTGGTGACTCTCTGCCTATGGAGACTGTAACTTTGGATCAAAACACATCCTCCAGGCATGAGTGACAGGTTAGGAAAGTCATTGCTAGTGGGGCCCTGCAGCACATAATCATAGTGGATTTAAAGACAAGCAAAGTCAAAAAAAATTCTTTACAAAAATATGTTCTACGCAGCCCCACTAGTCTAAACATGGTACTCGGATTAATATTGCGTTTGTGGAATATGAATTAAGCAGCAAAATCCAACCGTTTTTATCCATCTTAGGGGGCAGCCATTTTGCCACTTGCTGTCAACTGAAAATGACATCCCAGTAACTAAGGGCTGAGCTGAGGTCGTTACCAGAGCCCATTATTAATCAGAATGCAGTGTTTAGACTGGTGGGGCGCATAGAACATACTGTAAGTATTCATTTTTTACTTGACCTTTACTTTAAAATGTAATGTCATAAAGAGAAAAAATTTTATAAACTTAATGAAACTAATTAAAATGAATTACAGTTGCTAAAGCTCTTTCTTTCTATTAAAAAGCGTACTTGTAAGTCAAAAATCACACTCTTAATTCCTAATTTGACATAATTTTGTAGGAGGAAATTTTCCAAAATTGTTGAGAATTTTTTCCCAGGTATTCCTCTAAATATTTACAGAAACCTTTTTTGTATCCCAAAAAAATTCTGCCCAATAAAATTCTACCAGTGGAGGGGATGATGAGAACTTCTCAACTTGTCAAAATATCCAATATTTGTTTAAATGTTCGGAGGAATTGTCAAAACAAAAGAGAATTTTACAATTTTAAGAAATTTCTTACATTTTTATACATATTGTTGAGAACTTTTGTAAAGATAGCATCCAGATTTGTAATAAATATGGCAATAAAATGCTCAATCTGTCAGCAGAGATGATGAAAACTGTCAACATCTGAGTATTTGTCGAAATAAAAACTGATATATATATATATATATATATATATATATTTTTTTTTTTTTTTTTTTTTTTTTTAAGAACTTTTCAGATCTTTTGAGAACTGAAGAAAAGTTTCTTGCATGATACCACTACACCTTTTTATCCTTAAGGCAAACACAACTCAGATTTCTGTGGTTAGTTTGCCTATAGACGCTGGATAACCGGTAAAACGAATGAACATTGTCAATCTTTTTAGTATACTGTAGTCCAATCAATTCAGGACTTTGTGGCAAATACTTTGTGGTTTAGTTGTCTTTGCTCACTAGCTGCCTAAACTGACATTTTCGCCAACATAAATTTACTACTAAGTCCGAAAGAGCATTTGGATTCGAGGAAAGATTCTGAGTTTGGGTGCGGCCCTGCTATCATAAATAAATGAGTGTTTTCCAAGATAAATGCATGTGTGTTTAAAGGACCATGGTGTTGAGAGAGACCCTCAGGTTTACCCCCAGGCTGATCCCAAGCCATTTAGCCAGACCACTGTTTGTTTGTTGGTCAAGCCTGGTATCAGTCAGCATGGAGCAGACAACATTAATTTGTCTTTCTTCCTGCGTCGCCCAAAATTGCACCCCTCCTTCTGTCTGTTTACCCCCTGATGGCAGGAGCTGTCCTCAAGCCTCCACACCCTCCAACCAAAAGCTGACCACACAAGTCCCCTTGACCCAGGACATATCCTCAGGTGAACCAGAGGCCAAATGGGACCCAGGCAGTCCAATCATTTGGAACTCTGTGGTTTGACTTTTACTTACAATGAAGGGATGATTTTGGCCCAATACTGTGACACCAAAGCTTCAGGTTCAAACTACATCGTACAAAACTGCCGACTGATATATTTGACAAGCTCAGTTGCAATGATATCTGATTTTACCGAGCTGAGCCAAGTGGGAGTTAGGCAACCTCTTCCCTGTCTCAATTTCTCTGTGCTGTCTAATACAAGAGACCGATATTGCTTTGACCGCCAGGGGAGAAAGGCATCAGGTACCTTGCTGGGGGGGGGGGGAATGGAAAGCTTCGGCTCACAAACATAAACAACTGGCAACCTGTGATCCTGTCAGGCCGAGTGGTTGTCCGGACGAGTGATCTGTGTGTTTGTGGCACGCCACTGTTGAGTTACTTTGCTCCTGGGGGCAAACTCTCCACTGGTGGCAAAACGATATTAAGCCCAGGAAGAAAAAATGGCAAAACATATTGACTGTTCTATGACATTGCAGAAGTGTGTGTGTTTGCGTGTGCGCGCATTTGTTTATTGTCTTACCATTTGCTTGCTGCCATATGATTTTAGAAGCTTCATATTTCAACTTGCCCTTCATGCTTTTCCATTGGGGCCAGGGAGAAATAATACAATTAGGTGCTATTACTATTACTGCTACTTCTCGTTCCAGCCAAGCTGGGTTAGAAAAATACCCAGCAGATACCTTATGAGTAATGTAAAAGTCTCCACTTTGCTGCTGTGGCCCGCTTTCTGCATTTGAAGATAAACAGTCACAAATAACACAGATGCTAATGTTAGCACACCCTATTGCTATGCCTTAGCACTGGATGCTGCAGCATTATACACTAGTCACAATTTTGTTACAACGGCTGGTTTTCTTGTGGCAGTCAGTCTCCATTCTAATGAAAATGTGTCTCCTTAACAGGAAGTACATTCAGAAGATGTTGGTTGATAGTGTGGCATGTTGTCACTGATTCATTCAGTATTTTTTTTGTCCAGTTCCCACAGTTGAACTATTTGTATATTTATTCTTTTTTTATCTTTATTTATTTTCTTTTACTCAAGCATGGTTGCAAAATGTCCATAAGTAAGAGTGTACTTTCATTTCAGTCATTTTGACTGGGCCGATACGTTATTGGAATTCTTGATGTTTAAAAATTAACTCATTCATTCATTGGATGTTTAATAAAGGAACAAACTTATGCTAAATAAAAATGCATGCCACCTCTAACTTGTGTTTATGCAGTATTGTGTTGATCTGTCCTTGTGACATAAGGCTTTTTAGCTGAACTCACCCATGCAATGTTTTAGGCCCATCAATTATGTCACAGGGGAAAATAGGTTTCACCAAACACAGCAGGTTATATGGAGTGTAAAACATTAGAAAAATGTGTCTGCAACATCAGAGTAACATGTTTGAAGTGAAAAGGGGCTGGATGGGTGGGGGGATAAAGACACTCCCAAAAAGGGAAGAGTCCTGACAAGTGATTTTGTTTGAAGGCATTGTTAACAGTCAAGTGGGCAGAGAGGCTTTCTATGGCCCCAAAGGCAGTCCATCTTGCGTCCAGAATACAAGCCGGTTGGAATGGACATATGCTTTCCACGGGATCAAATGGAGCAGAACTCCCGGGCTTTTGTAACACCCCCTTTTTGGGGGCACAAGAGAAGAAAAGGCAAATCTGTTGCTAGGTCGTCGTCCCAATGGGGGCCCACAAAAATCACATAAAAATTCACCAGCCTATTTCTTGCAAGGCTTTTTTGTCCCGAGTCTCAAAATAAAAGGGGTGTGGATCCAGTTGGCCCTAATGGCTAAACCACCTACTTCTTTTCAGAGTCAGGAAGAGGCGGCATACGCTTGCACACTCCTCATTGGTTGTACGAGCATGGAACATCCATCCATCACGGGGACACTTTTGAGAGTTGAATGCAGGACAATGCGGGCCGAGTTGGGAAGAGATGTTTTGCAACAACACTCAAGCCCCTTCTGCTCCCTTTAAAGGGCTCTTTCTCTCTTTCAGTGTATGAAAAGCTTTGCTGGATAGCAGATTGGGATCAGCACCTCACCCTCTTGCCAATAAAAAGCTTTTTGCTAACTGGGACTAAGGCCAAGCATTCTGTACTTTACAGTCGTTAGGTCAGAGTGATACATATGTCCTAAGGTTGCAGAATTGCTAAACCAATAAGAAGAAAGGGGGAATGCTATTCATTTGTGATTGATCTTGTTTCGGAGATGTCTGATTGACTACAAGATGTCTGTATCGCATCCAAGTGAGAACAACCACAGACCAGGAATCTATAGTCTTTCAGTTTTAAAAACAAACTTTCAACATCCTTCCAAGTAGAGAACTGCTTCCACCGTCCTGTGCATCCCCCTGCAGATAGAGCTATCCGGCGGGCGGTGTTAAATAGGCAAGATGTAGGACGGTGTAATTAACGCTAGTTCTTAAAGCAGGCCTGCTTTGGCTCCATCGGGAGCACCCGATATAGCGCTCATTAATTCCTATTTGTGCATAATGAGAGGGTCATGTTAGATGTAATAAATGGCTCTTTTATTTGGGCGAGAGCTGCGGGGCGGCATCCACTGCTGGCTAACAGTCTCATAAACACCCTTAAACATCTCTCATCAGCCTCGTTGGGTGGGGAGTGATCACATCCAACAAGCATAATGAATCAGGTGTAGTGAGAAATTCTTGAATGCCCCTTTCTAATTAAGTGCAGACACATGCGTAATATTCGACTCATTTAATACTAGCAGTGTTTTCCCATCTTCCGATGTTGATTGTAACCTCGTTCACAGGCATTGTTCAAAGGTTAAACTCATGTCATAAGCAATTGCAAATGTCATGAAAAGTAGCCTGAAATTGATTCTCTCTTCCTTTCAGACTAAAGTCAAATCTAATTAGATCCTCCATTCCTCACAATAATTAGTTACACAGCGTAACTCAAGTCTAAAGTGCATTTTCCCGGATTTCCCATTTAATCCCCTTGATGGAATCAGATTGTATCAACTCGAGTATTCCAGGAGTTATTTTAGGATCATACACTGTATACAGTATGTTGAACATACAGCATTTGATGTAAAAACTGCCAGTGTCACTAACCCCTTTTGCCAGATTAAAGCGGAGGACATTTTATGGAGTGTATGACTCCATAATCCAATTATGTGTCAAGAGGTCCTTTGTGGTGTGTGCCATTGTCTGTTACGTTTAGTCATGTGGTTGTTCTGGTTTTTTTTCTAGGGCATCCTAATCATGACAAAGCTACTGTATATTGAACTATCAACCCAACTCAGCTGAAAGTTTAAAGGCTGTTTAAGAATTATATATAACAGCACACTCTACAACATCCTTTTGTTGTTTTACAAAACTAACTATATGAAATACGCACATTTAAATGATGGTACCCTTAATAGTTTGTTGCATCAACTTCTGAAGAAATCGCTGCAATCAAGAAATTTTTGTAACTCTCAATGACTCTTGTACACCTGTTGACAGGAATTTTGGCAAGGTATCTTCTCCAGGCTGTTTATTTCAGCTCCTGTTGAACCAGGTTTATATCAGAGCTCTTTAAAACTGTCCATTGTTTTGTTCTTAAGACATTCCTTGGTGATTTTTATTACCATGTTTTTGAGGTCTTTCACACTTTGAAGGACTACTAACCAGCATCTGAGACCTAAGATGACCAAATTCTAACGGATGAGTAAATAAACAACCCCTACCACTATTTGACAAAACAGCGTCTCATTTTTGGCTATGATTTGATTTGGCTAGCTGTCTGTCACTGTCAAACTTTTCTCAGCCACTGAAGTACTTTTTAAACACAAACCCTCCTTTTCCCACGTGTCGGTACGGCACAGGAGGAATAAGCAGGTCCCCTCCAGCCAATGCCGTCGAATAAGATTAAAGTGAAGCGGTGATTAATCTGCTCTGCCCCATAATTCCTCTTTACCACTTTAATGGATGTTATCTCTCCTCCTCTTGAAGGTTTATCTTGCTGATCAGGGCCAAGGATAAGGAAAAGGAGAGGGTGGCTGTGGGTAGGACGATGGATGAACGGGTGGTGGGCAAGCAAATCAAATCAAATCCATACAGAGGTAAGCAAATGAATAAGTCAGTAAATAAGTAAGCAAATAAATAAATGTGGGGATTGAGCGAGCTGCTAAGCGGATAAGGCAGATCAGGCTCTGTAAAGTGCTCATTTGTTTTCTAAGAAGACGTGACAAGCCGCTTTTTAAAGCCTGTAGATACAGTTAAAAAAAAAAAAGAAAAAAGAAAACACACACTCACACAGACAAACAAAATAAATGATCCAAACCTCTGTCAATAAACATCCACCACCCACTCGCGGCGGGGATAAGCTGTCCTCCACATTCAATCAGACAGACACAGGTACAAAGACACAAATGTGCTTTTCTTCTTAATCATATTTCTTTTCAAATGAGCTAATTTTCTTTTGCTGAATGACAGTGATGTAGAACAGCCTTGTTGTTTCCATACAATAACACAATCCAGAGCCCACAGCACTGACACAAACTTGATGATGTCGCTCAAATGTTCTCCAAATTCCAAAAACAGTCCTCCACAGCTGCAAAACAATCGTGGGAAGTGCTATGCAGCTTCACTTTAAGGACAAAACAGTCTTTATTTAAGCCCATATCCCACTGAGGGGTGAACATTTGCGAGCACTGGTGAAGGTAGTGAATGTGTGCTCCTGTCAGGGCTCATCAGGGTTTGTTCAATGTTTATAAATGTTTGCCTAGTGTCTTTAACGGACTTGTTGCAAGAACATTTTGAACATTTTTGCAACAAGAAAGACCATTAAAACTCTAGACAAACAATTGCGAACTGGAACGAACACTGACATGAAATTTGCTAGCATCGCAAATGTTCGAGCTAGAGTGTATCTCTTTCTCACCTGAATTTGGGTGAAATTTGGATGCACCCTGGAATGGTCGCCAGTTAAGACAGTAGATAAGCAACCATTCAAGCTCACTTTCACATAAAAAATAAATAAATAAATAAAAACTCAAGTACGGGACAAAATGTAAACTCCACACATAAAGCCCGAAGCCAAGATTTGGATGCCTAAACTCACTGTGAGGATGACATGCTCACCATTTGGGCACCATACTACACTACAAAATTGTAAAAAAAATAAAATAAATAAAAAATAATAATAATAAAAATAAAAAAAAAACTACAAATAACAAATTCTGAATCTAACCAATCTTTTTTTCCCAGAAATATGTGCAAAAACTACCTAAAATAGTACTCTATGTCAAAACTGAACAGTTCTGACTACATTTATCTGATGTGACCACAATGCAAGTGGACTGTAACCAAAAAGTGAATTTTAATTCTTATAGCCTTTGATTTCTCAACCCAGAAAAATTATCTACCATACATCCTCAAGGAGTGACATTTTCAATTAATCTAACATATGTTTGTTTGTTCTTTTTTTTTTTGGAATACGGGAGGAAGCCAGAGTGTGCATAGAAATCACAGAAACACAGAAAGAACATGCACGCACGTAGGCTGGAATGGAGATCAGAACCCCGACCCTCCGAGCAGCTTTGCTCACGTGTTAATTAACAACTCCACCACTGTGCGGAATATATACTGACTGCAAATACATGACGGTATCCTGCTGATTTCAAAACTACCCACGTTTTATTCCCACAGCATTATTAATGTGTTGGGGATTTCCATAGCATTAATCTCAATGTACTGTACTGTATATAGCATGTGACATTATGTCACATAGAGGCAGGGTTAAACTTGAGCTCGCTGTGATTGTACATCAGACAAACAGCATTGTGACATGTGCCATTCAAAACAAGCGCACACATCCAAGGTACAAAGCTACCGAGCCTCATTTTTTCCAGGTAACACAGACGCTCCCTGGGAGCCACCACCGCCATATCTGCCCATGAAAATTCTCCAAAGGGGTTTAAGCGTTTACGCAGAACACTATCAGGCAACTGCTGAAAATTCAGCTTACCCTGTTGAATGGGAACTTCAAAGGGAATGGCAAATACCTTCACGACGCGACACTTTTCTCCCCTTCTCGGGCTGTTTTTCATTCGCATTCACAAACGGCTGCTGTAACATGCGTCACTGCCCGCATATTTTCCTATTTAAATGAATAATAACAATAATCTTGGGGTAATTTCTTGATGTCTGAATGGGGCAATGCAGGAAGGCTGTGGGTAAACAAGGTTGCACAATTATTGATTGCAAGACTATAGAAATAAACAACAAATGTATTACATATACAACAAGGTTGAATGTAATTTTTTTTCACAAGAATACAATAAAACCTGTAAGCTGGTAAACAACCATAAAATGCTAAAATAAACAGATAGTGGTGTCATAATGAGCCATAAACACATGCAACTAACCTTTATTCGTGAATGAATGGATCTAAACACAATCTAACTGGTGACACAAATACCGTCATTAAAAAAAGATTTATATATTATCTAAAAATTGCAAAAACAGTAACCCACAACTGCCATCAAAGGAACATACCGACTAATATTTTTCTTCACATTTATACTATTGGTCAGTCCACATGTGGGTGTTAATTTTAGATTTTTTTGACCCAATCTAAAGTGTCAAAAATAGCTTGCCATCTTTGATGGTGCAATGTTAATAATTGAACAAACATTTAGTTTTTTGTGGTCTCCCTAAAAATTATGATTTTAAAAACATATGCAACGTTTTCGAAAATATGCCTTTTTCCCCGAGCTCTCCAATAACAGAAAAACAATGATTGCCTGATGAAATTATTTATGTTGGGCCGCACAACAGAGAGCTTAACATTTATAATGTTTTACAAAGCCATCAAATAAATGGGAGAGGGGATTAATTGCCCCCAGCTCGACCTTAAAATAATTATTTGGAGCCCGGCAAACTCCAAACTCCAATGAAATTGATACACTTTGATAATTAGATTCTTGGCACTGACCCGCTGGAGTCAATAAAGGTTATTAAGGCCAATTGCTGTCTAAACGCATTACGGGCAGGGGTAAACTGTCCGTCCGAGTGCCCCCTCCTGCCCGTTCCTGCCCTCTCCCTCCCCCCGGCACTACTTGAGCAGCGCCAATATGATAATCCATTCTCCGTCCTGGGGCTTGTGTCTCCACTCTGCCGTACAAAAACCAGATTGGATTCGCTTAACCTTTTCCCGGACTTTGATCAAATGAGCTCAGTGCAATAACATTTACATTGACGCCCCCGCCTCCAGCCAACTCCACCTCCTCTGGTTCTCCACAACACACATTTACTGTTTCTCTACAGCCTCGCTAACACAATGAAGTTAATACAGTGGACGACGACAATTGACTTCCAAGTTGTTTAAATTACGAATATATTACTATTCACCCAATGAAACCTAACGGAGTATGAACCATACATGGTAGTTCCATTAGTATGATAGCGGCACCTGAACTTACAAGTGCCCCAACTTACAAGGTTTTTGGGTTACGAAATGTGCGGCTCAAGAGAAAACCTCACTAGGTCACACCCTTTAAAAGGCACACATACAGTATTATTACACTTTATAAAAGCAGTTTATTTAGTTACATTCTTTATTATGATTTATTATGTTTTATACAAAACTGTGATTTTTCCTAGAAATAGGTGACAAAAACAACTGATATGGATTTGGGTGCTGGAACACATTAATGGCATTTCTATTCATCATTTCAATGGGGAATTTTGATTTAATATACAGGGAGTCCTCGACTTACGGACAAGTTTCGTTCCTACACTGGCGATGTAACCCAAATTTCAACTTAAGTCTGATTTTACAGTTAAAATCGATATTTACATCAGAATACTTTGTATAACAATTCAAAAAAAAAAAATATATATATATATATATATATATATATATATATATATATATATATATATATATATATATATATATATATATATATATATATATATATATAATTGGCGCAAACCAAACGCACAGACATTCATTGCTCTGACGGAGGGCAAAGCAGAGGTAACGGAAATTTAAATACGGAAATGTGATATGCCTGAAGGCGAGCCAACCTGTTCGATGGATGTTGCTGGAGGTAACAACAACACAACTTTAAAATGGTGTGATTAGTTAGAATTAACGAAAAAGAAGGTGCTACGGACGAGGCATGGGCGTGTCAAGTCGAAACGAATGTAGATCGTGTACCACGTAACTCGAGACTCCCTGTGCAAGGTTGGTCACCGAACTAATTAAATCTGTAAGTCAATACAATTTCAATATTAGTCGTGCAAAAAAAGTGCAAAAAAAAAAAAAAGGCAAAATCTGATGACTTTTGAGGTGTTTTGACCTCTACTGAAGAAACTAAATAACCCTGTGATTCGGGATCGTCTGTCAATTGTAGACCTTGTGGAAAAGCTTCCTTTACATCCAGACACAAAATGATAATAAGATAGAGAAAAAATGAACTTATAGGTGTCATTAATCATATGGAAAAACGGGGAGTGACAGGCTGGGTGAGCCGAGAAGAATACGACATGGCCCCCCGATACCATTGCCTGTTTGTTACATCTTGATGTATACAAACGTACTCTGGCTAGAGTGGAACCCGTTTATCATTATGAAAGTCTATTAATTTTTCCTTGATATAAAAAGACTTTGCTCTAACAAGGCTGCTGTCAAGGCGAAGAGAACGAGAAGGGAGAGCGGAAGATTTCGCCACCGCAGCCGGCTCCGCCTTTTTGAAGTCAAGACGAGCCGCCACTGAAGTCGGGGAAAGTGACAAATTAGGGGGGGGAAAAAAAGCTGTAGTGTGCAGAGCGAGAACTGCTAAATCAATTAAAGTCACACCGAGTGTATACATTAGCATCAATGGCGTGCACATACACACAGAACAGGAAGGAAAAAACAGAGAGGAGGATAGGGGTGCTGAAAAAACAGCACGCCAGTTTTTTTAAATACTCTGCATCAAGTCAAACGTCTTTCTCTGCCTATTGTGCATTGTGAGTCATTGTTGCTAGTTAAAGGGAAATGTCACTATTGTGTGACGGCCATGATAGCACACTCCTGAGGGAACCAGTAAGACAGGTCAACGCCAATCACAGGGGAGTGGAGAACCTTTTCGATTAAAAGAAAAATGGAAAAAAAAAAAACTTTTTACATCCAGAACACTCAAACAGACACGCACGCCACGCACACACCAACTTTAACACATGCACTAGCCCATGTTTATTCTCAAGGGCTACATTTGAGTTTAAAAATAGACAGATGAGGCAGGTCAGTCGTAGTGGAGGTAAACATGACAAAATCTCTGTGCAATGGATATAAAACATAGTTTTGTTTGATAATTAATGATTAACATTTTTACAGCAATAACCCCCTATTATAGTGAACAACATGGGTCATTGACGCCCTTGTCCTAAAATTGCTCATAATTCCCTACATAGCTTGAATATACCATAAACTATGATCCCAATGTTAACCCAAACAAATGAATGGCTTACAATTTGATTTTCAAAACATGGACCATAAATGCTCATATACACGGAGTGAACGACTCTTCTCCCCAACAATCAAGGTTCATCTCTAAGTCTAAACGTAAGCACTTCAACTTACTTCTTTGACACCAATTCCTATTGAGAGACTAGTTTTGGTGACAAAATGAACTTAAGATGTTCTACAAAGGGCAGAATAACCACAAACAGGTGAGTTAGGGAATTCGTGAGGAAAAAGCTGTAAAATAAAAACGAATTAAAGGAGAAATCAAATAAATAAAAAAATCTCATTTTATGTGGCACCATTAATGTAAACACGGCAACCTAATATTGTGTTTGTGAGATATGAATTAAGCAGCAAAATACACTTGTTTTTATCCATCTCATGAGGCGGCCATTTTGCCACTTGTTGTGGACTGAAAATGACATCAGCGGCTGAGGGCTCAAGTAACAACCAATCACGACTCACAAACGTCACTTGACCAGAAAACAGGTGGGATGTAGCATTTCAACTTACTTCTTGGATGCCAATTTTTATTTAGACTGGGTTTGGATGGCACAGTTAAAAAAATATTTAATAACACTTAATAATTTATAACACAAATTAGTTTTTGAAATCTTATAATGTATGATATAATCCATCCATCTATTCATACAATTTCTTAACCGCTTGTTCCTCACAATGGTCGCGGTATGATATAATCTTGAATCAATAATGAAACTGCTCGGTGGGCCGGAAGAGGTCCGCATTCCTTATTTTGACTTCCCTTTTGCCTGCATCTATTTTTAGTTTGTTTTTTGTTTTCTAAGAATGTCATTCAAACAGAAGGAAGGAGCATTTTCAAGACAAGAAATTGGAAGCCGCCTCAGGGAGAGGTACTTTCCATAAACGCGGCCAGGTTGGGCGCGAGCGCACCACCGCGGCTATACAAAACGCACCCCAGTGTGCTAAATATGACAAAAAGATGTGAAAATATGTTTTCTGGTGTTTTATGACGGTGCTTGGAACCTCTAGACTGTCGGCCGTTTACGGCCTTCGGCCCCGCCAGAGCATTTGACACAGCGTCCTCCAACGTATCACATCCCAGGGGAACTATTCAACAACCAAATACTCCTAATATAACATTGTGATAAACATTACTTTGATCAACGCATGTTTTTATAACTCGTATGCCCATCGGAGGACTAACACTGAAAGGTTTGCCTCACCGTTATTGTTCAGAAAATGTCTTATTTATAAGAAACCATATGGAGTGTAGGTCATTTCAGCAGCTTTATAGCCAAGTGGTGCCTTCCAAATAAATGTAATAAAAGAATGTGCATGTGTGTGTGTGTAATGCTGAGGGGGATGAAAGAGGGGGGTGATCTTGATTTAAATAACGCAAGAGAAATGTGTTGTGATCTCACCACAGCCACCCCCCTTACTCACACACTCCCCAAAAGGAGGAAAATCTATAAGTCACATGCATGAAGTGCTTTTCATCAGCGTATGGACGAGGTCGTTGCACGAGGATGTAAATATTGCTTGCCAGACCAATAAATGTTGTCTTTCATCACGATGCCTGAATTATTACGTTTGCGCGCTGGGCAAATGTAATATTATTTTTGCATCGGCTCCATGAATGGACAAAATAGGCGGAGACGTAAAACAAATAAACAAACCAGCAGTATGTATATGAAAACTGCTTTATTTATTGTATTTATATCTATCAATACAATGAGGAATACATCTCCATTTCTAGTTTATTATAGGAAAAATGTGTAGATTATATTTAATGCATCATTATATATTTGCTATATATTCAAATGTAGACAAAACACACATGCTCCACAGTACTTGTTACTTATGTTTACAAACATTGATAACTTTTGTTATTTTTCCCTATTATTTGTATTTGTTTTCATTTTTATTAGTAGTCGTTTTTAAACTGAACTTTTAGTAATTGTAGTGCACAAACTGTGCAAGCTTATTTGGATTGTTTTTGTATCAAGTTGTATTAATGTTGATAAACACATATTTGTGCTATTAGTTTTTAAAGTAGTTTTAATAGCTGATCTTAAATGTGGTGATTTCTTATGTACAGTATAGTGATATTAATGTTTGTAAATATACTAAATGTATTATCCTCAATGTATGATATTTTATCATGTTTAATTTTAATTATTTTTTAAAAGGATCTTAAACTAGTGCATAAATTTCATATGCCTCCTTGTGGTAGCATTATTTCAAGCGATATTAATGTTTACAAATATAAACAATTTGTATTCTTTTTTTATTTTACTTGTGATACTTTATTTGATTTAATTTATATTATTTTAATTTTGTTTTTGTTTTTTGTTTTTAGTATTTTTAAATTATTGCATCAATGTACTCGTACAAGAAAGATATTTAAATATGGACACACACCCTTGTATGTATTTCTTAGTCATATTTCTAATTATAATAGTATTCTATTCTAAGTTTTATTAAAAATTGAACGAGATGTTATATGATTTTTTTTCATGTTGTTTTTAAGTTTCTTTGAATAATAAACGTACTTATTCCAATTTCCTGTACCGCGGTCTTTCGATCATATGGAAGAATTCCAAATGTAAACACATATTCACCCAGGCTATGGCTTATTTGGCTGCTCCACAACATTAGGAAAGGAGCCGGGTGACACTACAACATGTGGAGAGAGAGCGCAAGAGAGAGAGACCTCACATTTCACTTGATGCCCTTCTCTAAATGTGCCTCCAAATCACTCACTTCATCTTCGGGCCCCCAGAGGCAGCGCTCCAGATGAGTTTAGCTCCTGCCCCCCAAAAAAAAGAAAAAGAAAAAAAAAAAAAAAAACTCACCCACCCACTCACAGCCAGACAGTGCTTGGACAGTGAGAGGGCGAGAGAGCTCTGGAAAGAGAGAGTGAGAGAGTGGAGGTGCTCTCAGTCTTTATCCCCGCCTGAGCATTAGATGTGATTACTGCTCAGCTCTGCACACTGACACAGACTGAGAGCTCCTCCAGTCACTGGCGGTGGGCGAGGGACTCAAGGAAACATAGGCAGAAAGAGAGAGAGAGAAAGCAGTGTTGGAAGAGGGAAGACGCTTCAATGATACAAGAGTGCCCCCTGCTGCTTTGAGCATCAAGCCGGTTAAAAACACACACAAACACTTTTGAGACCAAGTACAGTGATGTGTTCTATGCGCCGTCGTGTGTAAATGTGTGTGGCACATGTGTACAGCGAGATGCCGGAGACTTAATTATGAGTGTGACATTACAAAGTGATTCCTTTACAGTGGTGTCTGACTAATAGCCGCGTCCCTCCGCAATAAAAGTGTCTGCGAGGCTGCGATTAAACAAATGACACGTCTTTAAAGAAGGCGCCCGTCCGTCATGTCACAATAAACACGCACAAACGCACACATCTCTTCCCGCTCCCTGGACGATGGGCATTTATTGGGCGCCGCGTCATTTGTGTTGATATTTGTGTTTGCATCACAAGCAGACGGGTATCTACTGTACGTTGGATCAGGTGTTTGATGTCTTATGCTGGAGATTTTTATGTTAATGATGCCTTACGTTTTAAAAATAATCAGCGTTTGGCACAGCGGACTTTTTGAGTAGTAGTTGAGACGTATACTGCTTTATCCTATTGCATTTTTTCTTCAATTTTATTTTTCTTTTGTATTTATGTATTTTTAAATTTTTTAATATGTGGATGTTTACTATTTTTTTTTTCTTTTCTGTATTTTGGTTTGCCATCTTTTTAGTAATGGAGAAGTAGGCTGAAGTGTACGGTGTAAATTTCATACAAATCTGAATATCCCAAATTCAATGATAAATTTTCGGGAGATGAGAATCGACATCCTGCAATTGTGACTTTCAAATTTCCAAACTTTTCTTGCATTTTATAAGCTCCTAAATTTTACAATTGTATAAAATTCATATTTAAAAAAACAAAAACAAAAAACTGTAGCATTCCAAATTTCTCAGCTTTAGGGGGGAAAATGCTTAAAAAAAAAAAATGACACAAAACTTTTATATTTTAATATTTTAAAAAGTGACTTATCTACAATATTCAAACATTAGAAGTTTTGGAAAGTTTTTGCCTGTTTTTGAGCAACGTCAAGAAAACTTCTTTTTTTTTTTTTTTTATAAATAACGTTTAACATTTTAAGATGCATATTGTATATTTGACAATGTTGATGATTTAGTTGAATCTGTCAAGTGAAATGCCCGAAGTCGTATAATTTTGAATTTCCAAATTCTGTACAATTCATAATTTCAAACATTTTAATATATACAAAACCTGGACTTGTACAGAATGTTTAAACTCAGAACTGTATAAAATTCAGATTTGTAAAAAAATCAAATTCCAGACTCTAAATTAACATTTTCAGAAAACGCTTATCTCTAAAATCACCATGTAGTTCAAATCGCCAAAATTTTCTAAATGGTTATAGCAGCCGTTAAATTATTTTTAGACTTTGTGGCACAATAAAAAAAATATACAATTTGGTGTAACTCTTAACTGTAATCTAATTAACTGCATTGACACTTGAGGTACAATGTTTGTTTTTCCATTTTACTATTAATTGTTATTTTAGACTTATTTGTACACTTGTGTTGACAGTTGCATGTCAAATGTTTGTGCAGTTCATTACTGTTTTATAATTTCTTCGTCCCAGAACCAATCGTTTCAAAATCATACGGAAATTGTGAACAATAGGCTTTTTTTTTTTTTCTCAATGACATCTCATTGTTTTATATTTGCAGTTTGAAGCATGCTGTGCTTTAAAACTCTTCTGCCACATTCCAAAATAGGTCATCCCTCACTTAAGTACATTATTAACTTTCTGTTGTTTGATATAGCGCTTATGAATGATCTCATTAAACTGTGTAAGTACTGTGTATGTTTTGTTGGCAAACACTATATCAAAGGCTCACCATGGTTTCCATAAGCTTCCAGTCCTTCTCCAGTTCCTCCATGGGTTTGCTCCACCAGCTGCAGAAGCGTGTGTATCGCTGGCCTTGAAACCAGTACTGTCGCAGCCACTCAAACTCCACCTGCACGCAAGCCAAAACACACACACAAACAATGCTTTATGGACTTGATGGCGTATATAAGTAATGAGCGCCCTTTTTTGTTTTCTGTTATTTAACACAATTAGTCCCTTGTGTAACCATGAACCATTAAATCATGACACTTTAATCCCATCATGGCAATTTAAGGGCAAGCCCACTATGCCACCCTCTTCTGTTCTCTCACATGATTTACTTTGTGACAGTAAATTACCGAAGTCAACAGAAATGCTTTTGTGTGAAATAATATAGTACAGGATTTCATGTTCCAACATTCTTTAAAGTGAACCATTATTGTTTCATGTGGGACACATGAATTAGGAAGTGTCAGCCTCTTTAAATAATGTCAAAACGTCATATTTTGACAAAAAATAACTTCTTCTTTTTTTCCTTCAACATCTGCTAAAATCGGCTACATCTTTAGTTAAACACTTCTACCCCTGAAATGAAAATAATCCATATTCGGTTTGGTTTTTCGTCTTTTCTGGAAAAACTGAAAAAAATGACATCCCATTATGAGAAGAGATGTCGAAATACAGCAAGATATTAGACATTAACTTATGTCAGTGCAAAAACAATGGAAACATTTTTTTTTTTTTTTTTTTTTACTTGCTATTCAAAAGGAGGCTCGGAATGTAACAGGATTTGTCACAACTGCTCTAAAAGTGTAGATATTTTTTTTTTTTTACTTATATAAAAAAAAAAAACAACAACAAAAAAAAAAAGTTTGTTTTTATACTGCAATATTTCAGTGTCACTTGAACTGTCACATTTTGCAATCACTTATTTATTTATTTATTTATTTAGTACGGTGATGCTCAGTCTCTATCTAGTAACTACCGACATTACTGTATTATTTAAAAAATAAATAAAATGTCCACCATAATTGACCATAGTCAAGTAAAATGTAAAATAGTCCACACATTTTTTTAAACCTTTCGCTTGAAATTGTGGAAACTTTTTTTTTTAAGTTTAAACAAGAAAATAATTTTGTAAAAATAATTAAAATAGTGGTCTAAGCATAATGTCAAGTAAAGTAAATATGAAACGTGTAAAATTGTTAAAGTTTCTTGTGAAAACCTAACATTTATTTTTAAATGTGTAATTAATATTGTGACAATAATTAACTACAGTATCACGTTTTCAGCTTATTAACATGCCCACCAAGTAAAAGGAAAATAGAAATCTTAACAAAAGTTATGCCCTAACTAAAGTGGGATTTTTTTTTCCCATTTGTTGTCTAACTGTTCAGAATACAGAGTGATTTAACAGGCTGAACACAACACAGTTCTCAAAGTCTCACCCACTAGAACACCTGAAAGCTCCGCCCACTATCCTACCCAACCGCTTCTCCTTCCGCCTCATTTGCAGATGACAGTCTCGCCTACCGATGCGCTCCCGTCCCCTCCACTGGGAATGTTTTCTTTTTTTTTGGGTCCCGCTCTTTTGAAGTGCTGATTTAATCCTCGCAAGGACGCAGCATATAGCCAGGTGTTTCGAACTGTGTGCAGGTTTTCGTGTGTTTGTTCTTTGCGTCGATGCTGCTTGTGCCCTTTGTTTGCAACCCTGCCTAAAAAGTTGCGGGCGTAAGCGCAGATGTCAACGGGCATCCCCCCCCCAACACACACACACACACACGCACACACAAATTGCCGCCAACGCGAAGATGACGCCGTCTTCCCCCAAAACGTCCTACAAAGCATCATCGGCAGCCTAAACAAAAGCAAGCAGCACTTCATTTTGACAAGTGTACAACAAAAAGCGGAGTTGCACACATTTCAAATGGGATCCGGGCGCCATTGTTCCCTTTGTGAGAACTACTTTGTTTACAGTCTTTTAAAGGAGCTTTTGCCCACATGTACAACAGACTATGTTTAACACCACTTCGCAAAGAGTAGCGACATGGCTTCAGCAGATTAGGTGTATGTAGGAAGAAAAAAAACAGAAATGGCATATTTTTATTTATTGTTTGTGAAAATTACATTTTCTTGACATTTTTGTTAACCAGTGCAGATGCATTCACACAATTCATGTCATGTGTATAAGGAATGTTGGGACGACACTACACTAACACAGAAACAATAATGAGAGAATGAGAATTATGAGTTATTGTACAAGGGCTAAATTGTGTGCTGCGTACAGGCAACCGTTTTGCAAATAGTGAACAATTCTTCATTTAGAGGACGAGTGCTTTCTTCAGGCTGTTTATTGCCATATCCAGTTGAAGTTCAAACATAAAATACACTTATGAAGGTCCACTAGCTTAATATTAACACACAATAGGAAAACACCATAGGCAAACCATTTAAAAAAAAAAAAAAAGAAAGAAAGAAAAAGAAAAAAAGTTTCCCAACATGTTATTGACAATTTTTAGGTTGACTATCAAACTAAACAAAAACAGAGAATTAGTGTATTTAAAACCACATAACTTTGCCTTAAAGTCCACTAGCTTAATGCTAACACATAATGGGAAACGCCATAGACAGTAGTTAAAACCTGTTAAATTTTTGTTGGTATGTTTTGTGGGGCTTCAACGGATTCATGGTATTTCAATTGATTTCAATGGGGAAGTATAATATAAGATACAAGTGTTTTGAGTTATGAGCATTATGATAAAAAAAAAAATATATATATATGACCAAAAAACACGACAAATGCTTATCTGCATTAAGATGAGGTAATATGAAGACTTAATATTTTACTTGGTTCTCACTTATATAGGTCAACTTATTTTTACTTGTATGCCGGTGCAGAATGTCAAAATATTACTGAAGACACTGCCTGGAAAATTAATAAATATTTAAGATGGCTATGGCATTTATTTGCTTTCCTTTATAAAAAATAGTTTTTAAATTTGTAAAAATCGTAAGCTCGATTTTAAAGATTCCACAGGTTCCAGTGTTCTTTTTTTTTTCTGTACTATGTGATGTATTATCTAGTGTAGAGGCAGAACACAGAATCATCGCTCTGATCCCAGCAGGGATGACATGCAAGGACCGGGCCGTGTCGGCACCACTCCGAAGCCTCTCAGTGTCTCCATACAAGCCAGCCTTCAAAGAAATGTCATCCTTTATGCTCCCCCGTATCCACTCCCCTTCGATCACCGCGTCTCAAACAAACAACAAAGCCGTCGAGGCCCAATATCGGACATCCTTTCCTCCCTTTTCTGTCTTCTGATTGTCTGCCTGTCCTTCCGCTAGGAGAAAACAAACCGCTTTGAGCCGCAGTGGACTTTGTGGCATTTTGGACTGCAGCGTCCAGCTGAGCGCTACCAGGGTGGACGGGTGCAAAAGAAAGAGTTGTTGCGGTTGGTTTTTCCTCTAGTGGCTCCCCCGAGGCGGTTGCTGTCATCTCCGTAGGTGATGGACACACTAGTTATACATTAGTCACACGTTATGCCACCTGGCTGCCCACTGTGGCCAAAAAAAAAAAAGACAAAAGCTCTCCTTTGTTGTTTTTTTTCCTTCCATTTAATGAGGCACATTTTTTTTTTCTTTATGGTATTCCCTTAGTGAACCCGATCAATTTCCAGAGGGACGGAGGAGCCTGAGGTGGGAGCTGATGAGAGTTGAATCGATCTGATTTTGCCAACTTGTGTTTACTTTCCCCCAGAATGACCTCACAGATCAGGTAGAGAAAAAAAAAAGCCACACACACGCGTCACAACCTCATGCTCATGTGTAGCCTGGCACTTAAACAGCATATCTATCTATGCTAAGTACCACAACTTGTCCAATCTCAGGCCCAGTGATTTAATTCTAAAAAAATAATGGATTTTAGAGTGATATCTCTGACTCTCTCTAATGGATGACATTTGGGTTGAAGTGCTGCCTCCATGAATGAAAAGACAATCCATGCTGCTGTCTTTATGGTGGGTCAATTTTGTACCCCATTAGCTCCACCTTAGTTGTCAAACGTCTTAATAAAAATTATGGCATACCCACGCTGTCACAATTTCCAAAAGCGTTCCTTTAACTTCCTTACCTCAAATTAAAATCCAGAGATGTTTACGTTTATTAAGATGGAAAAAAATAGATCTATATTTTTTATAAGAGATGAACGTCAAATGTACAGTATGTTACATATTAAAGGCTTACATTTACAATCTAGAGCTAAAGACTGACAATTTAAATTTATCACGCACAAAATCATCAGATCCTTTTATGTTTACATTTTGGTCCCTGCAATAGCCTCAAAATATGCCAGTATTATGACACGATTGGTTTGCCTTTGTTTGTGCATTACAGCAAACAAAGGATGAACACATGAATTAAATAACAATAACTGTGTCAAATTGACGACTTCTGGCACAGGAGACACACATACACAGTAGGAGACACACTTTAAGAGATTACAACAAGATGTCATATGCCCCTCAGGTGAGGCGTTTCAAAGCCGAGCAAAGAGACCTTGGAAGGTCACGTGCGCACTTCCCCCATGAACATGTGTGTTGGGGGAAGAAGCTTGTCGTGCCCCCCTACACACACTTTCAATATTTACCAACATCATTAGCGAGGGGGGTCCCTGAGGGTGTTCTGTCACACACCCACCTGGGAGGTGCCACAGTAGCTTTAAATGGGACAAGGCATTTGTGTCTGGGATTAGCATTTCAAAGGTAAAACATGCATACGGCGGACGTGTGGTGATGCTAGTTTGGACCACGCCTTCAAGTTCAGTGAAGAACAATCAAAAAGTGACTACAAGGGGCTCTTTATATTAGTTCTTAATAGGGATGTAACGATAACGGCAATATTGTAATATTGCGAACTGCCGCAATATCGTCATGTCACAATATTAAAAGCAGCACATCTATTAAAAGTCAGGTTGATTTCCATTTGTGCAGTTCTAGCACCCTCTGGTGGCTAGCTTTTAGTGCAGTTTCATTTTTACAAGGTATGTTTTGGCCCTTCTATGTTTAAAATCCACGCTAATGAAGGGGATGAAGGGGAACGTAATATGCTTGTGAACCGACTCAATATGTGGAGGAACTCACTGTGTGTTTATGACCACTTGTTTTGTTTGTGGCCTGAAAACACCCATGCATTTTCTATCACCCTTGTGCTAATTAGGGTCACAGTTGGAGCTTATCCCAGCTGACTTTGGGCGAGAGGTGTGATAAAGATATGAAAAGTTTTTGTTGTTGCTGTTGTTGTTTTATTTTTTAAGATAAACTGTCATTGTCAATGCTGTAAATATAAAGGCATGTTGTGCAAGTTTACGTCACAACTACAGTAAAACAACAATGGCATGGCAGTTGTAGCCAGTCTCTAGCAAAGTGTACTGTTCCGATATTGCACTACTAAAATATGCCATTTTAACGCATATTATACAGTAAAACTCCGCCATTGTAGAACTTGACAGAAATAAAATATATCCAGCTCAGTTACAGTAAGTACATACATTAACATTCAAAAGTCCAAGGGTTAAAATAAATAAATAAATAAATAAAAAATACAAATCTGTTCTCAATTTACGTACATGGATAAATAAAGAAATTTTAAAATAAAAGTTCTCAAATTTTAAAAAAGCATTTTTGGCAATGCTTTATAATATGTATAATTCCTATCCCCCATTGGCCACTAGTTTACCTCACCATGTACTCCCACCGCCTCGTTAGCAGGTGCTAGCTTTGCCGTTAGCGCTTTCCTTTGTTAAAAGGGCCCACAGGGCGGTGCTCAGGTCAGGATGCCTGCACGTCTCAGGCTTGTTCACACTGCGGTCGTCCATGTCAAACACAACCTGCGCAATATGCAGCCTGCCGCACGCCAAACGTGGACCACCGTCATAAATAACACTGCTAACAATACATCATTTAAGTGGGTGTTCTGCTCTCGTGGGCAACTTCAAACAAATGGCCACATCGATCATTGCAAATGCCAAGAGGGGGCCCCAGCCAGCTCCCTCAAACACCCACCCACCATCACCTCAACACATACATTAACATGCAACTGCTCTTTTAAAAATAGCAGTTTGTTTCCGAGTAATTCTGCCATCAAAACTATTGAAAATGGGAATATTTTACTTAATTTAGGAAAATAACAGCCAATAGAACTGGAAAATTCGACATGGCAACAATTCTTTAAACAAGTACACAGAGGTAGCCTCAAAAACTGCCACTGATGTCTTAAAATTGGCGCACTACATACATCAATAAAATCTTTTTTTTTTTTTTTTTAAGTTAAATTTAGACAGAACCAGCAATACAATTAAATAAGTTATGATACCTTATTAACATTTTTAAGGGGGAGAAAAAAAGCCTGGTACAAAAAAAAAAATATCTTGACTTGAGATATTTAACCTTGGTTAGATTTTAGTTATTACAAAGTTGTACTCCTGGCGGGAGCAGGTTTTTGCGAATCTTGGCAAGCTAGCAGATGTTGCTAACTCAGCTAGCGTACAGAAAAAAAAATGCAGCCCTATTATTTGGCTGCACTGAATAATTAATATTGTCTGCAACCTTTAAACAACCTTACGTCAGACTCATCCGTCATGCCGTCCCGTATGGTTCCCGGGATGCTAGCGTTGGCCAGGATGTGCAGGCCTGGGGAGGCCGGGCGTGTGGGGGGGAGGGCGAAGAGGTGAAGTGCAATATTAACTATTCGCCTGCGGCGAGCTAGTGCAAGGGAGTCTCTGTTGACCCCGCAACACCCTGAGCTGGAGTCGTTCATTGTTGGGAGTGAAAAAGGGTTAGTGAGAAGCACCGGGGTAAGACTCCATCTTTAGATAACATATGGGGAGGCTGTTGCCGTACAATCCATCACAGGCTGGTGCAAATGAGAACAACCTGGACTTTTGAGGCAGAGTGGAAACAAGCAGCTAAGTGGAGGGAGGAGAGCAAGATCGTTCTTTTTCGGCAGCTTTAACATACTAGCGCAGGGCCTCCGGGCACAGTCCCACAATGGACAAGGAAGTGAGGGCATGTTAAACCAGGATCAAATGCATGTTTATGCTAAGCACTTCTTTTGATGCCACGTTGGAGTGTCTATTGCAAAAGTACAGGTCAGTTAACGTTTGCAAGACTCAAAGTAAACCACAAGTCGAAAATCACATTCTTGCTCCAGCACAGCGTCGGAGTTGACTTAATCACACACAGGCAAAATCGAGATGTGTAAGTCAATTAATGCAAATCCTCTTAAAGCCACTTTTAAACAATCAATGACACAGAATGACGTGAAATAATCCACGAGGTAAAAACCCAACATATGTGCACAACGTAGACATTTCAAACAATTAATGTGATCATTGTAGTTAGAAATGGTGTATTGCATTGCTTACTGTACTGTTACTGTACCCATATATATGTATATATATATATATATATATATATATATATATATATATATATATATATATATATATATATATATATATATATATATATATGTGTATATATATATATATATATATATATATATATATATATATATATATATATATATAAAGAATAAATACATCAGTAAGTGTTTATTTGCAAGTGATGTCCCCAACTTTTTATGCATTCAGTGCACAGTAAATCAATCAACCGCAACTAAAGTAAATGTCCTGTTGCTAATCAGTTCAGGGCGTAAGTTGTATTTTTCGGTACTGTAAAAACCCCACCCCCTACACACACACTAACACACTCAAAATTATGTGCAAACAAACAACATACGTCACTCAGACAGCTTTACTGAGTTAGTTTCCAATCTGTTTTTATGAGTAAAACAGATGTATTTTATGTTTGCTATTAATTTTGACAACTTTGAAGTGTTCTGTTTTCATTTGGACTTTGGAAAAAAAAAAACAGAGCCTTATTTCCCCTGGACTAAACAGCCTCCTTTGATTCCATGTGGTAAAACAATGCGACACCGGTGACATTGGCAGCTTTTCAATCATATAAAAATACGACATTCCTTCCACTCTGCGAAGTGATGCGGGGTTCACTACAAAACGCACGCACCTCGTTGTGGATCTCCTCGCAGTGTTGCATGGTGGCCGGCCTCAGGGTCTTCAGGCTGTGGGAGCCGGTCTCTGGGTCCGTGTGCAGGTTGGACAGGGCCTCCTGGCAGCGTGACTGGATGTAGGTCAGAGTCCCAGTGGAACACTGATGAGGGGGTTGGAGGTGGGGGTTTGGGCGGGCAAAAGTAACAAACAGTGTGATGCACATACTAGATGATGAACCTGGGTAGCACTTCAAGTTTATAAAATGCACTGTTGACAAGGTTGTACAATTGAAAAATTAAAGTCACTAAAGGGGAAATACAGTATTATGGAAAATGTACTTTTTAAAATTGTGTCTATATAAATAGTAGAGTCTTGAAGTCAAACATGAAGCGTAAACACACATACATTTTTTGTTATCTTCTTGTATCTAAAAATGCCCTATTGTGATTTAACAGTGGCACTAATTAACAATATACCAGCCTTAAAACACTCACAATTTGGTTACTACAATGGTTGAAGATCTGCAATTTCTAGCTGCCCAACTACCGTGAAGCACAATAACATCAAAGCTAAAAGGTAAGCGGAGCTGCAGTGTGAGAAGAAATTAGCGTTAGCTAGCAACATCCGAATTATGTGGTTTGGTGAAGAAGTGCTGACTGCAAAAATGAAAAAAATCGCTTTTGCCTCGTGAGCCTGGGTTGTTTGAGAACAAGTAGCTACTCACACAGTCGCAACGCCCTAAGTAACTATGCCAGCCGTCATCATGGTAGCTAAAGCCCATTGTTTGTCCAAATAGGTTTATGGGGTTTAATCTCACCTCAGCTACTCTGTGGGTGGAACTGAAGCGAGCGGCGTCTCCGGCGAGGATGCAGTGCTGGTGGGTGCTGTTCAGGTTATCTGGCAAACAGATAAAAGAACATGTTAAGACACCAAAGAAAAGTGCAAGGAAAGCTGTGGCTTTAAATAATTCAGTTAAAAAATAAAAATAAAAAAAAAGTTCAAAACGTCAAGCATAGATGTCCAGCGGAACACTGTGGATCTGCTACATGTGCTTTTTCTTTGGTTTCTTGTGGCATTTTGCACCACTTATATCTATGTTACTTCAGTTTTCTTGAGGTAACAGTTTGAGATAATAAATCAAACAGAATAAACAGACTTATTATATATTTTAAGCATGTATTTATGTTAAATTTGCACATAAACAAAGAGAGTATTAAACGTTTAAACAACAACCTGTTCAGCAAACGCATATACTATAAACCTTAATGCTAACATACGGTAATTATAGACCTTTCAGCAATGGCTAATTTAACACCTATGGAGCAGTAAAACAAAGAGAGGATAAAACAATATTTCCATCCATTTCCTATACCGCTTAGCCTCATTAGCGTTGCTGGACTCTTTCCAGGTAGACTTTTGGCGAGGGGCAGAGTAGACCCTGGAGTGGTCACCAGTCAATCTCAGTGCATACAAACAACAAACAAACTCTTTGCTCTGTTGGAACACTATCGCTGGAGCTCACTTGGGGTTTGATGTTGAAAGATAATGTTGCATATAGTTACATACATAGCTTTGGAAAGTGGAAAACTCAGTTTGAGTGTGGTCCAAAAGTCAAAATAAAACAAAAAGCACATAGAATGTACAATATACATACGTCAATGTGGCCCAAATCTTTGGGTATTGTGCGACAGACTGTGTTGGGTCCACACGGAGCAAGCAGCACTATAGTGCGGTCTCTTAATTAGCAAACAACACCAGATCACGCTCAATCTGTCGAAAACAGCAGCGCCATACCGACAAACATTTGTCCAATATCGCAGGAGCTTTACGGAGAGGCCTTACTGCTGTTTCCCGCCTATCCCGCCATGTGTTTCTTGTGAGTATAGATGTTCCTCAGTGCTGCCGTTATTTGCCTCATAGACCAATAATTAATTTAGCCGCGACAGGGCTGTCGATGGCGGCACATGTGCGTATTTACACCCGCCTGGAGCGGGGAGTACACCGTCTAATGCCTGCGATTTGAAAGTCAAACAGCCAAGCGCTTTGGGAGGACGATATTATTGTTTGGTGGGAATGGAGGAAGCGAGAAAAAGATGGCCACAAAGAAAACAACTTTGCCGCCATTTTTTCCCTCCCCTACTCTGATGAGATTGTGACGGATTAGGTCCCCGGGCGGAATTACTCGGCGTCTTTAAAACTGTTTATATCCAATAACAAATTATCTCCATCAATCTGCTCTTTTCTTGGCACGCCGGATGCGTTGGCGGCATCAGGAGGGGAGTTGAGGCAAACTCAATAACTGTAATAAGTATTTATCTTTCTTTCAACCCCTGCGCCTGCTGCCACTTGTCCTCCTTTTTCCAGAAAGCAGGCTTTTAAATATATTGGGTCAACTCATGTCTGCACCCGCACCCCGCTCCTCTGTGCATTGGGAGCTGGGAATCTGATTATCGAACAGGCCCGGTGTCAAGACTTGCATTGTTCCTTCTTTAACTGCCCAAATTCCATTTGGGTGGAGATGATGGTGATTCAATTTGCCTCCAGTGGCTCAGACATTAGCAGTCGAAAGGGGCCACCGGTAGACAAATGGTGTGGGAAACTAGGCATCACGGTGTCCGTCAGTTTATGACCGTCCGTCCATCCATCCATCCATCCATCCATCATAGTGCAAATGATTTGGAGCATATCCCACAGACTATGATCAAGAGGCGGGTTACACTCACGAGTGGTCGCCAGTCAAAACCATAAACGTATAGCTTAAATTCATCACATTCAAACCTACGGGCAATTTAGAGCCTTCAATGAATATGGGAGTAAGTCAAGCACAGAGAAAACGTGCAAACTCCACACAGGAAGGCTGGAAGTGAGATTCAAATCACAAGCCTGACTGAGTGCTAACCACTATTATTATCATAATGCAAAAACAAACAATATAATCATTGTTTTTAGAAAAAACTAACAGCAGAAACTAAACTACAATAGCACTCCTCCACCAAGGCCCAAAAAAATCCTAAACACCTTAATCTGGCTGGGTCCAATATAAGTGGACTATAACACCAAAAACGTGACAAGAAAGATAAATACTTACTGTGTTCTGGTCACACCTTATTTCAAGGAAATGGTCTAACCATCAAACAATTGATGGATTTATGGATGACTTCTTCACAGAGTCACACTAACAGACACCTCATGACGTCTCCTTTGCCAAGAAAAGAATAGGAACTGCTACTATACTCTATTCACACCTATGGACAATTTAGTGTCTCTTTGTGTTAGGAAAAATTGAGTCAAATTCATTTGAACCAGTGCTGTCCTTTAAATTGTGCAAAAGGAACCTTTTCATCTCTCCTTCACCAATGATGCCATGCAACAAAGGTTAAGGAAAGGTGGCATAATGATTAGGCGATTTGAATTTCCGATGAGGCCATAAGGTGAATCTAGCAATGCACGTTTTTAGAATTTGGGGGAGATCATGCATGGGGGGGGGGGACATGCAAAATCCATACAATGAAAGCCAATGCCTCCCTGAACCTTTCGACAACGAGCAAGACACGCTAATCACTTCTTCGCATCCCCACCCCGTTTCAATCTAACATCAGGAAAAAATTACTTTGCACACGGTCTTCTGATAGGGCGACATACAATACACGCCAACAATATTTCTTACACTGAAAAGTGAAAAAGTCCTGTCAGGAATGAAAAAGCACCGGGAACCTTTGCGTGTGAAACTCGTGCCAAGTACTTAATTCAGGTGGGCCGACAAAGCAACAGACGGCCGAGGCCCCCTGGCGCGAGCCACTATCGGCGCGCAGCAGTTGGGGCCTCTCAAGGGCGTGCTCACTGAGCGAAGCATAAATCCCTCACTGATCCGCGACAGTCGAGTCCCATTAGAACGGTCTGCGCAACGGCCCATCACTCTATTATCGGGGCCGGGCCTGAAACTGACGGTTCTATTGTAAATCTCATTGCTGCTAAAAGGAGGTCGGCTTCAAGCCCTGTCAAGACGAATATGAGGGACAGGCTGCCGCACTCTCAGGAGAAGAAAATGTGGTGTCTTCAAGGAGTTACAGATTCATTTAAAATAAATTCAATTATTAGATATCGTGCTTGTCAAAAGAAAATGGCCTGTTTGTCAGACAACCAAATTTGATTACCTAATTGATGCAAATAGTGGCTAGGGCTTTTCTTTTTATTTTTTATTTTCATTTTATTTATTTATTTTTATTTTTTTTCATTTTCTTGGGAAAATAATCAAGAATATTACTGGTATATTACAGTATAGTTTAAAATGTATTAGACTAGCACCCAATGTTTATTCCTGTGTTGTTCTAAATGAACACCACTGGTAATTCCACACATAATTTCATTTTTCACTCAGTAATAATACAGCAGTATGTCTAATATCTGTAACAACAAGTTTAAATTTAAAGCACTTCATGATGCCAGATGGTCTCATAATAACAAGTCATCTAATACATCTACTAAGCACTGAATTCCATACATTAAAAAAAAATAAAAATAAATAAAAAATTAAAGAACTATAAAAATGATAATCTAGGCAGAGCTAGCTTAATTTACCTGACAGAGATGAGTGGGTGCCGTTATTTTGGTTAGCAATGGAGCTCAAGTATGCATGTATGAACCATCTTGTCTATGATTTTGTTAATTATAGTTGCGAGTTAATTTCCCTGATGGAATGGGAGCCCTCTTTTTGACAAGTTTATTTGTCTTAAAAGCATGGCACATTCCACAACACAGTCCTCTTGCATGAATTAGATGATGCATGGATGCATTTTATTGTGAGAAGCCAAATTGCACTTTGTACTGTAACTACCTCCACCCAAGCTAAATGACAAAAGATTTCCATGGATTTGGATTTTAGATTTGTCCATAGGTGTGAATATGAATGGCCGCATATCTATATGTGCTCTGCGACACTGCTTGGTGTCCAACGGTCAGTTTGTCCTCATTCAGGTGACTTTTGACAATAGGTGGGTAGTAGGGTACACATTGGAATGGTGACTAATCAATCACAGCTATGGACAATTCAGAGTGATCAATGATTTTTTTGTTAAGGGAAAAGCTGCAATGCCAAGAGAAAACCATGCAAGCATGGGGAGTACATTTAAAATGAAAGCCAAAGTTCTGTTTTAAACCAGAAAATTCTCATGAGAACATAAAAAAGTAAAAGAAAAAGTCTTGGTATCGTTGACGACATAATAATCAGTGTGAATGTGTTTACTACCCAGTACAGCAGTATGACCTGAGCCTTAAACTTTGATTTACACCCTGAAACTTTCAGTCCATCTGTCTGGCTTCAGCAAATAGCGTTTCCCTAACCTCTGCTAATGCACTCAATTTCATGGAACTTAAGTTTGCAGTCGCTCCCGCACACATTCACAACCCATCAGATCACTTTCACCAGCAGTGAAGTTTAAATGGCGAGAATAGAACAAAAAGCAAGTGAATTACATGGTCATGGCTGCAGGTATGGGTCATTAGGGAGTGAACGCTTGAAAAACAAAACAAAAAAAGGTTTCCAATGTGGCTGCATGGCGCATGTGTGTGTTGTTGAGATTTAGTACCTCTCATATAATAGCAGTCTCCAGACTGCAGGGGCAGCATCAGGCCAGGTGTGTGGATGTCCCAGGCCACCTTGAGCCCGATCCTCCAGCTCGCCTTCTCACTGCTGCCCTCACTGCTCTCGCCTGTCAAACACAACACGGTCCGACATTACGACACACGAGTACGCTCGCATTTCAGGCAGTGAAAAGTGCCAAACTTGAAATATAAACACACAATTACACAGCGTGCTGTTTTATTGTGTTACAGTACCCATTCTAAATGTGAAGGAAAGTAAAGGCAGAACCAATAAATGAAGTCAGGGTTCAAATTCAAGTCGTTTGTTAAGAATTTTTTGTTAGCTGTAAATGATACATTTTGAGTGAAAGCACTTTATTTGATGAATGTGTTTTCTGGTGATGGAAATGACGTGATAAATGTTGTAAGAAATATTTATTTATTTAACAAATATATGACAAGTTTCATGACCAAATATTATTCAATGCTCAATGAGAAGCATTCATATGTTGGAAATTTGTTTCTGTTTTTGAGCGAAAAATAAGAGAAAACAGGAAAAAAGATAGGAGGTCCGCAAGTTACAAACATCCGACTTACATTCATAGATACGAACAAAATAATTGCTGACTGACAATGCCTTGGTGAGCACCTGCCTCCCCAACAATACCTTCCACCTCAGCAGCCTCACCTGAACTTGCACTCTGAGAGGAACCCACCAAAGTCTTAAAAAAAAAAACAAAAAAAAAACATTGTTGATCTCTCCGATGACAACTCTGCCTATCACCAACAACATCTTCTACCTTTGTCTTAAGTATGCACATCAATTTCAACATCAACTGTGGTGCTTGATGACGTAAATTCCCCATGAAACCAATAGTTGAGGGATGGTTTTTGTATGGTGGACTTCCTATTTTTGACAAAGTTATAAGTATTTTGTGACACCTCCTGCACTTGCTTTTCGTCAGCACCACACTACAGTATTTTTTATGACCTCAAATGCCATTTATATTGTAGACTTGAAATTGAATATGCAACGACTTACAAAAAAGATTTGCTTCAGTCTCTCAGAACTGAATTGTGTTTGCATCTTGGGGACCTCCAATACATGTTTTTTATTGAACAATGACATAATGCTATAAGAAACATTTTTATATACACATATGGTTTAATGTATTTCTCCAACAAGCCAACTGTTCAATCGGTTTACTTTGAAATAAATACCCTACAAACACTTTTGAAGTGCTCCATCCAAAATGCATCCACTTCTGCAATCTTAAAAACATACAACTGATATCCCTATGAAATTCTAGCACAATGCAATATCCACATCTTTGGAGAAAGTCGGGACAGTATGTGTTGTGGGGTAATCCTGGCTGTCTGCACAAGATCGTTACGCTATCATTAGGGCGTGCAATAGGACACTGTTGGATAAAAGCCTCAGCTTGATGTTGTGCAATGAGTGTTATTGGATGGTGGCTAGGCCATGATGTTCCTGTTTCCGTTCACAGTAAGCACCTGCACTGTTCTACCCTCTCCTCGCTGTTCTTACGACGGCATGCTCAGAAAATAAGATTTAACCTGGCTGGCCGACACCCTTCAGCACAAATCGATACTAAAGTCTTTTCGGGGCTCTTTGCCCCGCAGCTGCCTTTTCCTTTTTGCTCAGCACGGATAAATAGTAACTTAATTTCCCGCCATTGTGCTCTGAGAGGCAGGTAATGACAGAATTCCCTAAGGCCTCGGCAATGGTGGAATATCCGCCTCTGTGTGGGTTAAAACACTGCCACAGAAGATTCCTTTGGATCTCCGGCTGTAGTACAGTTGGTTCCCTTAGGCGACCAGCCGTCTGAACATGGAGAAGCCGTATGCTTAAAAAGAGTTTAATTTCTTCATCTTGGTCCTGGGAACACTCGGAGTCAACCGCCGGAATGAAGCTCTGGTCAGACTTTGGTGTCTGCAGCCTGGAAGCGACACAGCTGCAGTGTGGTGAGGTGTTAGGCCGCCATGTTTTGAAGGTCTAAATTGAAATGGCCCGTGGCAAATGGTTGAAGCGGAACGCTCCAGCAGGTGTTCCTGCTTATGACACCCCAGTGAAGGAAAAGCAGCTGTAGACCGTGTTTGACGTTGCACCTGATTCACTGGAGTTCGACTTGACTTGCTCACTTACACACACACACACACACCTGTATCTTCAGCCATTGCACTTGTTTGCCTTTCAGACTTGTACAAGTGTCTTGTGACAACCTCTTATAGGGACATCATTCAAGGTTTTTTTTTTTTTTTTTTGAAGACTGGCTGGATGACCAGTCAAAATATGTATTGGAGATTTATCAATATTGATATTGTTACCATACCATACCAAACCATACCAGACCGATTTCGTTACAACTCTTGGTTTGGATCCTTTTAAGTCGGTAACCCATGTGAACACTTATTGTTTTCTTCTCTTAAATCTGATACACTGTGACACAGTTACCGCGTAAAGATAATCTGGTTGATTTTGAGCCCGATTACGACCAAAGTCAACAAAGTCCTGATATTTGATGAAGATTATCCTGACAAATAATCCTGTGGTGTGTTGTTAAGAGTGATTTATTAACAGGTTATGAATGTCGTGAAATAAATTAGTTTACACACCGGCAAATGAATACATCATATCATGTGGCACAAAAAGGCACAATTTTTTTCACTTTTTTTTTTCCCCCCAAACGTATATGTACAGTTATGGAGCCACAACACTGACAATAAGATTTGGTATTGGAAAAAAAAAATGTCATTGTGGAAAAAGCTGCATTGGCATTGAAACAAGTATTGGCATTGGAAAACAAGAATTGGCATTGTAAAAGATTGTATTGAAAAATAAAATACAAAAATTGAAAAAACACTATTTTCTTTCACCCAATTTTTTTGTATTATGATGTCTTTTTCAATGCCAATCTGCCGATTTTTTTACGCTGCACTAGGGTTTAAAAACTGTATAAATCTACCATAATAATTTTAGGTGTTACACTATACTATACGGTTTTTGTCAGGAAACAAGACAAACTATTCACCATGACCGTCCTGCTCATCCATAAATTTTTTTTGCGTGTGCTCTAGAAAGCAAACTTCTCTCGTCGAGGCGCTCAAGTCAATCAGCAAATAATATCAGCTCCTCAGATAGCGCGCATCCCATGGTTAGGAGATGTGGTTTTATCCATCCACTACAGCTGAGAAACACTTATCAAAGCAAGGTTCATTATTCCCTATCAGATAATTGCGCATTGATCATTTCTCGGGGAAATGATTTAGATGAGATGTGGCGTGTGTGATAAGGCCTGTTTGTTAAGGCTGTGCCATTGAACTTGGATACCGATGTCTGTGATCTAACGATAAGGCTGTCAGCAGCGAGCCGTTGATGACATTCGCTAATGCCCTGACACTATCACACAGATGAATCTGATGGTGGCTGCGCCAGAGGCCCGCATCTAACAGATGCTGCCGGGTGCCATAACACGTAAGGTTAGCAGCATTTGATCCACTTGAAAGCGACGCAGATAAGTTGACGGGTTATTGTTGTGATGGATCTCATCGCCGGTGTGATGGGATGTAGATAAAGTGTCCTGTCTAATTAGAACACAGTGACACTTACCTTTGTCGTCGTGGCAGCTGTAGCTGTAAACAGCCACTGGCGAGTGACTGATCAAGTTCTCGTCATGGTGCCACCCTACAGCCATTTTCCCCATGCCGTAATAGGGCTCCTCTTTGAGCTGGCTCATGGCTGCCGGGTCCATGTAGTTGAGTAAGGTGACATTGAACTTAGCTGATCCGGTGAATCCCCGCGGCGGGCTGGGCTCAGGACAACTCCCTGGCTCCCCCTTGTCTTCAATGTGGTAATCTGAGAGACTGTGCTTGAGATGAGCCACGTGGAGCTCCCCTCGGCCTCCTGTTGGGGAGACACCGGTGGTCTTGAGTACCAAGGTGGGACATTTTCCTTCATCGGTCGCTTTGGCCTGTGAGGATTCTCCCTCCTCACTGCTGTGTTTGGACGCAGTCTCCCACTCGCCTTCCCTTTTTAATGCCGAACAGCCTTCATCGCTGTGTTTGGACTCCACGTCCCATTCCTCGCTGTGCTTGGACTCTGTATCTACCTCCTCGCTCTGCCTGGACTCCGAGTCCCCTCCTTCACTGTTCCTGGAGTCCTCGCTGTGTTTGGACTCCACATCGGCTTCATCGCTTGCCTTGGTCTCTATCTCCTGAACCACCTTCGCACATTGTGCTAGCCTGTCTCCTTCTTTCAGCTGAGACACGTCCAAGCAGAAGAAGCTGTTGAGCTCCCACAAGGCTTTGCAGGCTGCCCTCAGACCTGGGTCGCAACAGTTTTGCCCTTTAACTTTAACCTCAGTATCCTCGCTGTGCCAGGGGATGGCAAAGAGCCGAGTGTCCAGGTATCGGTACGTATGGCCCGGCTCACCCAGCAGAGCCCGCGACACAGATGTGAAGACGTCCCGGTCCCGGACTCGGACCAGATCCCTCAAGAGGCAGCCCTTCTTGCGCAGGGTGAGCAGTGCGGCCTGAACTCTGCAGTGGAGCTCCGCAGGCAACGAGCAGGCTCTCCTCAGAACCAGGCCGGAATAACTGGAGTCCCACTGAAAAAGAGAAGATGCTGTACCACAACTACAGTATCTCGTTCCTGACTAGGAAGTATAGATCAGCCCACGAAAAGAATGCATTTTTTACCTCAATGCGATTGTGACGAATAAACTACCTCAAAAAGTGTATGAGAACATCAGGAGTATATTATAAAACAGCATGGTAAATGTGTACTATCAGACGGTACTCTGTTTATGAAGAAGTTCTGCTCCAACCAAAATTTGTCAGAACTTGTGATAGTCTATCATTAACCAGTGCTTTGTTGTGCCACAATTTTTGACGAGCCTGAGCGAAGCAGCAGGATCTGCAGCAGGATCTCATTCTAGAAATGCTGATTGGTTGTCTGGCACACAAGGGGACTCTTACTTTATAGTTTGGGACTAGATCCAGTCTTGAAAGTTTTCTGACACACCTCGTAGCAATCATAAGCATATAAAACCAATGTTGCTGACTCACCAGTTGCTGAAAGCCCTGATCAGAAGGTCCTCTATAGGGAATCTTTTGGTCTCCCAACTCCTGTAGCAACTTCCTCTTCTGTAAAGCAAAAAGGCCATACATTTAGAACAAAAATTGAAGTAGGTTCCGTAACGACATAGAAGTACTCTAACATATAAAAAGTCTAGTGTTTGGGTTATATTTTGAGCCCATCAAGATAGACAGGCAAAAACAGAATCACTGGTTCCTAAATTACTGTTTTTAAATGTAAAAACGTTTCCAAATGGCCATCATTGTATCACACAAACTAGTCACCATTCATTTTTATCGTGATTTTTTTATGATTTAGTGAGGGCTGCCAGTGGGGCTCCGAAGAACATTTTTTAAATCAACTTCCACAGAAAAACACCAACCTATTCGGGGAATCAAAGTATCTTGCAATGGTTCACATTCCGCTCTTTACCCATAAATCTAACAAGGACAGGGATGAAAAATCTATGTATATATGTAGACAAAGTTTGTACATGATGTGTTCATAGTTCGGTTCAAAGATCATTCGTGACCTGCAGCTGCTCATCTGGCTTTTTACGTCTTTTGAGGGTCATACATGAAAGGCCCATGCATCAATCTCCGAGCCTTGGAAATAGTTTAAGGAAAACCCAACATGTATATTTTTCATAGGCATTTATACTTCAAATTTCCTCTGACCTAGTATTGGCAAAGACCTCAAGTAGTCATGTAAGTGTGAAATACAGCGGAACCTCCAAAGTGGAACGACTTAAAACTCTGAGAAGTTCGACCAGACTACATACAGAAACCTGCAGTAGAAGTAGCATGAGACAGACCCACACCGTCAAGATAGGGGTGTAGCAATTAACCAGTTTTACGATTAACCGTGGTTTTTAAATGTCAGGATTAAATAACCGCAGCCGTTCAATAACGCCGGTTATGTCCGCTCACGTGAGGCGCAAAATGAGCCAGTTCATAGTTCTTCCACACGGCCCATTTAGTGGGCGCTAACAACACAGGGCGCAGCTTTGGGGAGAGTTGCGTACCCGACGGCTGTGGGTAGGGTTCCGAGGCAGCCGGGCTGCGCTGGCAGCAGCAGGGGGCATCCCCGCGCTGCCCACGGCCGGGCCTGGACCAGGTTCAGTGGACGTGGGGAAAGGGGAGACTATAATCATACACCAAAATCTGAAACCATTGCACCCATATGTCAACAAAAGCTAAGTCTAGCGGCAGTGGAAAACGCTAATATAATTCTTGATCTTTGGATTATTTTTAATGGAATAATGTCACAGACATCTTCTAAAGAAGCTGTGATGGGAACATTTTAGACTGTGGTTGGGAACAAATCAGAGGCCGACCAGCATTACAACCTGATTATGTTTGAAGATTTCACTGTAAAATGTCACTAAAACATTTGTGAAGATGAGGTTGTTGCCTTTAAAGGAATCAAATGGATCACAATAAAAAGCAACCGGTAAACATGGCATGAGATTTTTAACAGCTTGGTGAATTCACCTTGAGGGCTGAATCTTCTACTTTACGGCTGAACAACACAACGCATGCTGACAGTTTTCTTAAAGGATGCACATGAGTGTGCAGGCCGGGGGAAGAAAAAAAATGAAGCAGACTTGAAGACAGTTTGATTCTTGAAAAACAAAACAACATGCACTATTCATGGCCGAAGTACGTTCAAAGGCCGGCTGGAAGACAACTGACAACTTGACACACATTCGTCTGTGTCAAATTCTGCCTCGTGACAGAAACTGACGGTATTAAAGTGAGGCGGTAAGCCAGTGTTGCGTGTGTATCCTTTTGTGTGCACACATACATATACGGTATGCATATATAGCTTCAGTCTGTGAAATGTGTACAGAGGCACCAAAGTGTGCTTTCATTCTGTGACTTAGAAGTAACGTGCAGTCAGGACTAGCAGACGAGGCAGTGCCTCAACCCCGATCGCACACAAGTGCGGCTGTCAAGTACGCGTCAAATACATCAAGCTGCTTGCAAATTCCACGCAAAAGAAAGAACTTGCCACGAGATGGACTCTGGACTTTTTAACCAAAGTACCAGCATGTCTGTCTGCGCCGTTTTGGTGTAAGCACCTGATTGTGGATGAAAAAAAAAAAAAAAAAAAAAAAAAAGGACCCAAGAAGCGAGATTACCAATCCAATAATAATGCTTCACGGTAGCCATGCCAACCGTCTCTGCATTGAATGATATATCAGGGGTTTTTTTTTTTTCCTTCTCCATCCTGTTTTAATCTCTCGCTTGCTTGATGGGATTATCCCTTCAGCCGGACTGTTTATCACAGAAAAACATATTAGGTAGAATAGGACTCAATTGGTTTGCTTTGATCCTAGCCCATAAGAGATATCGCATTTTGTACCTTTATATATTAATTTAATATATTTCCCCCAATCTGTGACATATAAATGGACACTTTCTTCAAAGCTTTCAGGGTAGATTAATGTCCGGTTTTTGGCATTGGCGGCTGAGAATAGCCAGATAGCTTGGCCTCTTTAAAGGATAAAAAAGCCTTTTGAGTCTAAGTCGTGGGTACGGCTGAACACACTGAATGTTGTGTGCTTTCTGCAGGAGGACAAGTCAATCTCATCTGGCTTCCCTTAATCAAACTAATACATCATGAACTGCAGATACATGTTAGAATGAGGCCCGGGGATGACTTCATAAGTAGAACTGACACACTAGTTCATTACTCTTGCTTTATTGAGATGGGTTTTCTTTATACTCCACCAAATAACTTATAGTATAGTAGAACCTCAAGAGTGAAATGCTCCCGAGATCACATAATTTGACATTATAAATGATTTGTAATTCAAGAAACATTTTCATCAGAATATCACAAAGGATTAAGAATTTAACACTATATATATATATTTTTTTTTTTTGTAGCCTTGCTGAAATCGGCCAGCAATGTATCTTAATTCATGCCTTCACACAATGAAGGGGTGGTCCTGTTTCATGCAAATTAGCCACTGCTCACACTGCTCCTCCTACCCATAGATATCAAAGACTAGATGCCTCCTCCACACTGCTGGCCAATGGTACCGAACGTCCGCACGGGGCGGCCATCTTGCCACAGTCATCTCGCTCCGTCTCTCTCATTCATTACTACGTTTTTAATCATACTTCCATTCATCCATCATCCATCCATCGCTTATCCAGGGTCGGGTTGCGGGGACAGCAACTTTAGCAGGGAAGCCCAGACTTCCCTCTCCCCAGCCACTTCAACCAGCTCCTCCAGCGGGATCCCAAGGCATTCCCAGGCCAGCCGAGAGATAACATTTTCACTCGTGAAGGTAAAATTTCCTCACCGAAGGCTGACTTACTCATGCACACATGCAGTGCACACATCGCCCAGCCTAGATGTCAATTCATGGAAGAAGAATCCCTCAATTCACAAGCCAACAAAAATTCAGAACAGCTCACTTTCAGACATATTTTCGGAAAGGGCCAGCAGAGGCTAACTAGATCACCCTGACCATCAAGAGATCATCAGTCAGTCACGTTGACACCAACATCACTTTACACCCTGAATAACCGAAATTAAATTATTTTAAGTTTGTGGAGGAAGGCCAACACAGGTGTAAGGTCAGCAACCATTAACTACAGAACTTCTTTTGAGGCGACTATCTATTGCAGGGGTAGCCAAGTTCGGTCCTTGAGAGCCCCTATCCAGCCTGTTTTCCACGTCTCCCTCCTTCAGCGCAGCTGAATCTAATGATTAGCTAATCAGCAAGCTTTGCAGAAGCCTGATAACAATCCTGATCATGAATCAGGTGTGTTAGTGGAGAGAAACATGGAAAACAGGCTGGCTAGGGGTTCTTGAGAACCGAATTTGGCCGGCCCTGATCTATTGGATGTCAATATCAACTGGGGAAAAAATGGTATTTGCCTGGCATAAACCTTTCATCATAGCATGATGTTGGGTTTGTGACTTATAGTCTTTGGCTGTAGCTACCCCTTGCTCTGCTCCAGCTCCACCTTGCTGTCCAAATACCTCTCAGTAAATCAGAAGACAAATCCAGAAACCAAGGGATGATGTCACTGTGGACCATTAAAATATCTAGAAGAAAGCTCAAGAGGTGACGCAATATGAGAGACAGCTGCGTAAAGGAACTCCATGTTTGGACAGCACACCATTGGTGCTTGTGTGGCACCCATTTTAGAAAGCACTCATCTTGTGCAAAAGTGACGGAGAATCAACAGTTTTGACAAGTGAGCTGTAAAACTGAAGAATGAATCAGAGGGGCTGCCCGTTCGCATCAAAGGCGCTTCCTCCGGGGTCCATTTGGCACCGGATCGCAGAATGTAGGCAGGCGGTGTGAAGCAACTCCGAGAACAGAGAAGGTCAGTGGTCAGTCACCATCTGCACACATTCCTGTGTGTGTGACAAAAGTCTCTAGATTAGCTTTGATTCCATATTTGAACTGAAATCAAGGAGGAGTGAAATAAAGTGGAAGCTGGAAGTTGGTGGTACCGTTGAAACTCTAAAGTCGGAGTCCAATCTACCGAATATGTATGATTTTGGGATGTTGGAAGAAGACATAGATAGGTACCCAGAGAACACGCTAACCACTCAAGAAACATTTTTGTCTTTCTCAATCCAATCAAATCGGACAACCAATGGATTACAGGAAAACACAGTGTTCAACTTTAAAGATTACGGTTCATCTTTGACATATAAGTGCATCAACCATCCATCCATCCATTTTCTTGACCACTTATTCCTCACAAGGGTCACAGGAGCCTATCTCAGCTGGCTCTGTGCAGTTGGCAGGGGACACCCTGGACCGGTTGCCAAGAACTTGTAATTTTGAAAACAGTAACAAAAACATGTGCCCATGTGATAAAGACTGAAAATAGCACAATAATCCCTGAAACTACAAATAAATGTGACACTACTTGGTCTCTCGCCCCTAGTCGGTGTCACACTGCTGCAATGGATACCTAACAATGTGGCACGTTGAATTTTGAGGGGGATTAAACATTTGCAGAGCTGCAAATGTGTGATGAAAGGTGTCCATTTAGTCTGCTGTTTAGAAGCTAGGGCATGACCTACGATGTTTTAGAACCTGCTTAACATATAAACATGGGGCTGTCACACAAATAACAAACACGCAGACCATACACAGTGGTACAAAGACCTTGCAAGAAGTGTACCACCAGTAGTAGTTCTGGAGTAGAAATTGAAAGAATTTAAAGATCACAGACTGATCATTGTAAACAATGTTATTTGCAACCGAGCGGCATTCGACTATAAAATTCCTGGCAAGTAGTTTAGCACTCAGTGTGATGGGTAACTTGGTAAAGTGATAAATGACTCACTGGAATGCGATGGTGTTGACCCCATCTGTAATGTGTAACTAACTGTCCGTATAACCCACACCAGGAACAACTTATGAATATGAATGAGACTGCTAGTACGAGAGGCTGGTCTGATGGATGCTACCAGGTCGCTCTGAAAGTGCTTTTTAACCTTTGCGCCGAGTATCAATACAAATTGAAGGGTGTGCAGACACTTTGTTCTCATTTTTCTTTGTTCTTTTTATTTTTCAACACAAAGAGATTGTTAGCTTGAGAGTCATCGTCATCTTTATTTGGAAGACTCAACATACATTTAATGTAGTTCAGAAGTAGTTGGCTTTCAGTAAGGTAGTTCGATTACCATACTGCATGTTACTGTGGAACTTTTCAAATGTTTAAAGATCGAATAAAGTCATTTTCGGTTAAACAAGGATTGCAGCAAGTAGGGCAGGAAAAGTTTGGACTGACTTAATTGCTATTCTTCAAAAGCACTAACGGCATTTTGCTATAATAATAAGAAACTACATTTATATGGTATGGAATGCTTAACGTTTTATTTATTTATTTATTTATTTATTTATTTATTTAACCATTTATTTAATTTATTCATTTATTTATATTTGCTTTGGCTGGATCTGTACAGTTCGGAAACGTTTGTTTAAATGCTACTGGTAATTGTGTTGCATTGTTTGTTTTCCACATATTAGTCTGTTCAGCAATGCTAAGCTAATATCCATGCTTTCCATGGCGTTTTCTGGGACCATTGATCCTTCCAACTTCAACAACATAGTTGCCACATAGGCACATGTGTGAGTCTGCTCCAGTCTACTGTCTATCTGCGACAAAAGTGGCACAACTCTGTCTGTTGATTGTGCCATAGCGCCAGTAAACAACAGCAGCCAATTGTGGAAATAACAACCTTTGACAACTACTATACAAAGGGGTGCATTGAGTGGGCTGGAAACTATTTTTTGTCCATGAAATCTGGACTCCATTGGTTCCAGGCCCATTTTTGGAGGTTCCGCTGTATATTAATGCAGTTCATTCATGACTTTCTTCTTCTGGTCTTTGATCAATGTCATGTTATCTCCACACTGTCTCTGATTATTGATTTTATTGAATCAGTTGCACCCCTAAAAATAATATATTTTTGATGAATGGATGCAGAACATGAATGTTTGGGGATTGAACACTTTAGCACACTACCCCTAGACAGTGGATGTGTGCTAAAGAACCATTGTTCAACTTTAAAGTCTCAGATCAAGAAAGAAGTGTGGTTAATCATTTTTAAAGTCTGTTATGAGCAGTGGGTGCACAGGTTCATGGTGACAAATGGCAGACAGGCCGACGTTGACTGTTAATTGTTGTTACCGGATGGCGGCCACGTTGATCATTCTGCACGTCGGCAGGGGGAATGTGATCATTAATATTAGAACATTTCAATCCATCTCCCCAAACAAGACGGCCAGTCATTCCAGGCTGATGCTGGGCAGACCTTTCACGCCCTGTTTATAACACCAATCTGCAGACATTACCGGACCAGCGGGGGGTGGGAGGACCACTGCCGGTCATTAATTAGATTCCCGCACATGGAATCTCACACATAAAGACCGCTGTAAGTTGTAGTGCCCACCTCACTATGAAAAAAGGTCACCCATGCAACAGCCAACACTCATTACTGTGCCATAAACATCCAACATCCTCACATTCTCCCTTAGCCATGTGTTTGCTTTTTAGCCCAGGATACTTCCATTTCTGTCAGGATGGCTGCAAATAATGTTTATCTGACCTCATGTGTCTCCACTCTCCATCAAAAAAAAAAAAAAAACAGAAGTGGTAAAGCGCTGACTGCCACAGCCCACGACGCAAATGATTCCAATTTAGCACATTTGTTGCTAGATTTAGCAACTTTTCAGATTACGTCTAACTCAAAAATTTCAATTTAAACCATCATCTGATTGGTTGGTAAGCATAATCCAAGTTCAACTAGCAAATTGCATCTGTAGCAGTATGCACACATTATTTTGTACTGTAATGAGCATCTGATGTGAATATGATGCATATTTTTTTTATTTTTTTTGGTCATCATTAGTTAAAAATTGATTCTGAATTGCTCTGAAGGACATACATGATAAACTCTTGCATAGTCCACCACTGAAATTATCGAAATCAAAGTTACTGATTATTACTATTATTATGTTGTTGTTTTTTTAACTCGCCACACCTGACAACCATGCACAGGATCATTCAAACGTATTTAAATGCTCAAAGCCAGACACGGGAAGACTTGGTGCACAGACAGTCCATTTAAGCGCTTTTCACTGTGTCTACTATGTCAACATCTATTTCACACATATCTACGCCTCAAAGCGGGGAAATATGTTGCATGTGACCTTTAGCTAGTGTCAAATCCAGAGAGGAGATATGGAGACAGGGGATGGCGATTTAAGAGACGAGACGATGTATCCCTTTACATAACCTTTTCATTTTTCTTGGGGAGGTTGAAGGAGCCTACAATTGGCTGGCAACCAGTCCAGGATGTACCCGCCTACTGCCCAAAGCTGGCTGGGAAAGGCTCCAGCACCCCCGCGACCCTTGTGAGGAGTAAGCGGTTAAGAAAATGGATGGATGGCTGGATTGAAGGAGCATGCTCGATATCAAAAACATGATGACTAGATGCTTGACACAGACAGACAGTACTCACTTGGAGTGGGAACCACAGTGGCTCACGACAAAAAATCACAACTTAAATAAACAATATTCTTGCACATTATTATATACTGTGTTCTGTAAGAAACCAGAATCAGAATCGCTTTGTTATTGGATCACATGGTGCAACGAAATTGAATAATCATCCATTTGACATTATCAACACTTTACTACCGTACTACTACTATGTACACAATCACACATTCTGTTACTATGTTAGTGATAAAATGGTATTCTCATCTTGTCAACAATAAAGATGTAGCGTTGGCATACACGATATATCTATGAAATTGAAGAGTAAAAACATTATTATTCTACAACAAAGTGGAACAAAAATTGTACACCAACAGTATCAATAGCTTATACAGGTGTATCAATGGTACTGTTGGGTGGGAATTTTGTTTGGCTTTTTGACAACAATAACAATATCATGGTATATTCTGTGCATGAAAATGATACTGGAAAAAAAACATCACATTACACATTTAGTAATTCTTCAGACTTTAAATATATTTTCTTTTTCTAAAGCAAACAAATATTGGACAGCAATAGTGTTAAATCGTATCCTGGTAAATGCTCAACTGTCTGTGACATAAGAATGTGTGAATCGTAGGTAACGAGATTTAATCAAATCGACAGGATTCAAACTCCTTGTTACCACAAGAGCTGCTTCTAGGAGTTCCTTAATAACAAGTCCACGGCTGTTATCCGCTTTGCCCTAACTGTTACTTTTCACCCAGGCCATAATGTTCCCATTAGGATTATGTCGATCGGAGTAAAAGCTTTTTAGTTTTCACCTTCGAATTACAGCATGCTTTCATGAGGTCAGCTGTTTTCCATGTGGAATGGCAGTTTCTAATGCAGACACAGTCCCTTGGTATTCAGGCAGGGTCCAAAAATGGGGTGGATGTCAGGTGGAGATCAGTGAGAGGGATCAAGGGAGGAATGGGATAGAGAACAGGAGAGTTGATTGAAAGATTGTGATTAGCTGTTTTCGACGAGGGACCAGGGCCACCGAGTTGTTCTAGCTGGGCTGCCGCGCCTTGGGGTGTCAAGGAGAAGTCAGTCCTTTAGAGATCTCACTTGATTCCTCCCTCCCTCTCCAGCCAGCCTCCCCCCCCAAAAAAAATCAATATGATTGTGCAAAATGGAGCCCGAGCCCACGGGGGTGGGATGAATTGGCTGCGGCAAGATGTAGTCCTTGCAGGGAGGGTGACAGGTGCCCTCCAGCATGTCCCACAGGGGGTGTCAAGGACAGATCTAAGGGCCAGAGGACTGAGGCCGGATCTAAAACTGACCTTCCCTGTCCATTCAACTGCCTAGGCTTGGTCACCTCAATGGGGCAGTGAGAAAATAATAGCAGATGGAGCAATTAGAGGCTCAAGAGGCTGTTTTTGTGATCTTGCACAAAAAAAATGTCCAGGTTAGTTGGAGGGGAGCACAATTAATGAGTGGTTATCTGAGGTTTGGGGTTCAGCCTCAACGTGTGAAGATTACATTCGTACTGTGCTTGCAAGGGTTTTCACACTCATCAGGCCTGATTGGTAACTACAGTCTAGCTAACTTCCAAAACATTTTTTTTGTTAGGGTACCAAAACATTCTACATTGAATAAACTGGAAAAAAAAAATCTGAAAAGGTCGGTATAGACAGCCGAGCTTTGGTAACTGTACGACTGATATCTTATAATACCAAAGACCAGCAGTTTACTGTCTCCGACAATCATCTGTCAGCAGCTGCGTTGTTATTTCCATACAGTAGTTTTGACAAGGAAGCCAGAACACGACGCGGATGAAGCAGGCAAGGGGGATTTCAGTCCCGCCGTGTGTCTCTGGGTCTGAGTGACTGATCACAGCCGAAGTGGCTTGTGTCTCTAATCCAGTACCACTGTTAGACAGTGCAAAGACCCGGCTCTGTGTACTGCAGCGCTGCCTGATCAAACCCATCATGTGACAAGCAACCTCTTCAAATGACGATGATTTCCAGGCGCTCTGTCCTTTTGGCTCCATATTAGATCTCTGTGTGACACTGAGGAGTCAAGTACCTCATCTCGGATAAAGATAATGTGCAATCCGACCAAGAGAGGTGGGAAGTCAAGAGTAAATGCAGGGCTAAGACTGCACTGGATTGGTTGACAACTGTAACAATTAGCGTGCATTCTATTGTAACCTTATGCTAAACACCAAATTTTATTCAGAGTTGTCTGACAAAAGAATTTAAGACTTCAAGTTAGGAATTAACCTTATGCAAAATGTATAAAGGAGCCATTTTGGAGGCAAATATATCAGAAGATCATACAATATATATTAAAGACGGATCTGGTCTCCTGTAATTTGCCTAAGAACATACTTGATCTGCTTATCTTTCAAACTGTGACAAGCTGATATCTTGTTTCTCGCGGACAACTAGGACAAACTGAATTATTTATTACTATGAGCCCCGTGCTGTTTTTTATTATTATTATTATTATTGTAGAATTATTACCAAGTTAAAGCAGCTGCTGACAATCACCTAAGCCACTAGGAAGAAAAAAAAACATGTGCCTCAAAACACAGCCAGACTGAACATCTAGGACAGGTCTGATTGAATCTCATGTATCCGTTTGACCCAGATCGACTGGCATTATGATGTGAGCTAAGATTAATATTGAATTAACTAGGATCATTTGTGACTGTTTACACAACTGTAACCCTGTCTTCCTGGAATCCAGAAGACGATAAGTTTTCTATAATGGCATTAGCGGAATGGCGAAGTCGGAGCAGACTGCTGGCCGCTCGTCTTGCTCGAAAAGCCACCATGTTTCTTTATTTATTGTTCCATCACTCATTCCGAACAAAGGGAAATATTCTACCAGGAATTGAATGGCTTAATCCTCTTTACACTCTTTCCCAGTAGCTTGAATAGTGACAGATTAACACGCTGGAGGTTTACAAACCCAGCCATTTGAAAATGTAATTGCTGGTGGCGCGCTGCATGCATGCGTTTAAGTTGAGAGTTAATATTAAAGCCTAAAATTAACGCTCGGGTCCGGCAGACTTGCGGACACGCTGGGTTCTCAGTCACGTACGAAATCAACGAGTCTCATGCGATCCCTCGCCGAACGCCTCAGTTACTGTTCACTTCTGCTAATTATTACAGCCAATCAGAGGGGTTAACGGGGCGGAGCCTGGCCAGACCATGTTCTGGGGCATTTAACAGCTGGCAATGGAGGTGAATGCATTACACACTGACACTGCACTCCGTCCAATAAATATAAAACACGCTGACATGTGAGGTGTACTTAAGAGAAAGAGTGGAGCGAAGGATGGGGGAAAAAATGGGTTGGTCATATGAGACAGAATGATGTCCAAGTGCCACCTAGTGTTAACTTTGGATCTTCTCTGTCTGGTCAACAAAGCTTAAAAACATCAGGACTGAGTTCTGACCAGAAAGACACTGGAAATCGAGGATGTGGGTAATTATGTAGAAAACCAAAGCGGCAGTAATTAGCTGTGGGGTGGGGTGAGCGACCTTATAAACTTCACAACCTGATCCCGGCATTGCACAATCCCCACACAGTTCTTATAATGTCATTCCACTTCTCATTCAACGTTGAAGCTAGCAAATTTGTGAATTGACTTCATCACCCCCATTCTGTTTTGGTACCTTTCACACAGGTCAGGAGACTGCAGTTTGGTGGACAATGAGAAAGTGGCCCTTTGTGTGCCATTCTACAACAATACCATTTGCAGCCATTCAAATCAAAAGAAGCTCCAGTTACTGGACTGTATTCCATCAACAAAAATATTAAAATTACTTGGCATGTTGTTTCTGACACATGAAATCAATGCCCTCTTGGAGTGACTGTAAAACCGCTAGGATGGGGTAGGGCCCACTGGACCCCCCACCGTGGTCATTAGTCCAGGTATAAATCACACTCCGTCGTGCCCAGAGGTGATCAGGATGAGAGTGGAGGTGAGCTTGAAATAATGCTTATGTCACGACGGGTCAGCCCTCCATTATGGCCGTTTCCAAAACTATTAATCTTGCTTGTAGTCAGTGGCCTAGAAATAATTACTTCATCTAACCCATGTAATACAGCATGACCAGCAGTCGGGCCCGGTCAATTTGAGGATGGGGGAGGCAAGATGTGGGGTGAGGGGGTGAGGTGTGGCTAGATGGGTGAAAGAAGCCACAAATTACCCGGCCCTGTCTCCAGCTACATGGTGACTGATGTCCCACTCACTTCAGCGGCCAGCCTTTATGCACTGGCAACAAGGATTTAGACAGATGCACACACATAAGCGCTAGATCATGTATCAGCAAACAGAGTCTGTGCACATGTTAATGAATGATCAAATGGCAGGCACGCAACGAGAGGCAGACACGTATTCGTTTTAACTGTGGGGTTCAAAGGCATCACAAGCCATAAAACTCAATTACGCATTTGTTATTGTCAGCAAGAAGAGATGACTGCTTGGCAATAACATATCCCAAATTGCATTGCTTTAATAAACTACGATACAGTGTAATACTGGTCTTCCGATGAAGCGGACCAATATTGGCATTTCAAAATAATATATGGGTATTGGCGTACACGCAACAATGTGCACTCAAAGTCACCATAAAGTATTTTATTTATCATATAAACCGATCATATGATTGGTTTGTTACATTGTAAAATTTAATGGACAGAACATTCTCTCTCCCATAAGAAACTGCCTCTTATGTCAATAGATAAACAGCATTTTTCAACAGAGAATTACTCAATTAATTGTATCGTTTTTAATATAATTATTAGAGCATGATGGTTTAGTCACATGGATACAGGTTAAGATGAGTTTTGTTTCTATTCATTTAAGAAACGATTAGCAGGACCTCATAGCTGGGATGATGTTCCTCATTCAGTTTATGGAAATCCTTCCTGAAGATCACGCACAAAGTCTCCAATATTTAGTCTCATCAACTGTCTATGCATTCACGAACATTCTGCACCCTAACCCTATCACTACAAACCTCAAAGTCAGTTTTTCAAAATAGGGTTAATTATCCTCATTATGGTTGCAGCAGAGTTAGCGAGCCTATCACAAATGGCTGTGGGCAACAAAAATCTGGTAAAGCATATAAGAAATATTGTCATCATATCATTCTCAGCCATTTTTCTTCCACAATGCTCCTCAACAGTGCCCCCTGGAGTGGCTCCACATTTTCAACACCACCATCATCCCCTTAATTTTTTTTTTATTTTTTTTTTTAGGTTTTGGCCCCAAATTATGGCAAACACAAGGCACAATAAAGACAACTACTGGAGAAACCCATGCCAGTGCACACTCAGCCTCTATGAGCGTCAATGGAAGAATGTATGGAGTGACATAAATACATGCAGCCCTCCAGTGGCTGTCACAGCTGGCATTGCAGGTGCAAATTTAATTAGTCAAGGTGAAGTCTCCCTTGTTGTCTAAGAAGGAGGGATAAGGACGAGGAAGAAGCGGGGAGGGGGACTGTAAACACGAGCTATAGCCTAATCAGGTGTCACCGCTGCATTTGATCATCCTGCTAAAACTTGTCACGGATCCCCCGGCAGAGAGTGGGCCGCCGCGGGTTGAGAACAAAGGAAAGGAGCTGTCATGGGAGAAACGGGGAGGGTGACGTCGGTGGATGAAGAGTTTGCCCATTAGTGGTCTCTTCCGCTTCCCCATAGCCTCGCATCATTTGTTTGCTTCTTCGGCGAGGAGGCTGCCCGCTACCGACTGTTTGCCGTCACACGCACTTCGCATCACAGTTAAAAATAATAATAATAATCTCAGCCCGCAACTGCCATCCCACTCGTGCGTCAAACTCCCAAAAGTAGTGCACTTCTTTTGTTTACCTCCAGCACAACAAAAAAAAAACAACAAAAAACACCTTGTACAAAGATACAAGCTGTTTTGTTTTCATCAAGTGCCACTCTTAAGTAGTCTGGTCCTCCTGTTGGAGAACCAGAAGAAGCAAACACGCTTTCATTCCATCCTCCCTTCAGGGTACCACACACATACAGCTACTGTTTACCTTTCGGTTTTCTGCAGCTAATGAATACATTAGCCGATTGAACCACATGTGAAACACAGGCGAGGCCCAATCGTCTTTGTGACGAGCGCGGCAAGCAAGATTATAGGCTAACAAAAGAGCAGGCAGGGGGAGAGGAATATTTAAAAGCCCAGAGAAGCGATACATAAATTAATTAAAGGACAAAAAAAACAAGCGGAGAATTAAAGTTGGAACATCTGTCAGCGACTTAGCTTCCCAACGTAATACCAGTGTTAGAACATTTATACCCTTGAAGTTAATGATCCCCTCTTTAATTGACAGTCAAGGAAAAACTCGCAGCAGCAGCATCCTGCAGAGACCACGATAAGAAGAGGGGGGGGCTTTCCCTCCTCCCAAATATAAAATAAGAAAAAAAACAGTTTAAAGAACCTTGGCACTAATCCCTATTGTCATCCCGGCGCAGCAGAAGGACTTACAAACACTGATAACTCCACCGAAGCTGACTACTCCGCACCAGTTACGGGGACAGTCATTCGCTCAGATTAGCCCAATCCCGCCGCGCTGTCACTCAGCCGAGACACTAGCCTGTCACCGCATTTACGTGAGTCCATCTCATATGCGACAATGCCCCCCTATGCGTGACAAAGACTGCGACGAAGCAGTCCACTCGTCGCCAAGATAACAGGGGGAACGGTACTGCGCTGTTGTTGGATTAAGCTCCTGGCGCGTGCCGTTGCTGACACTCTCGACAACAAGTATAACAACTATTAAACGCCGACGAATGCAGCTCCCACTTAGTGTCAGATAAAATACACGAGAATTGTGAAACTTTCCCTCTGTTGTAGCAAAAATTGTTTAAAAATATGCGTTGGTTACCCCCAACTAACTGGTTGTTTTTTAGCTGGTGTTTAAGTTCATTTCAGCTCATGGTACAGTTTGCAATGGTAAAATGTAGGGATATAATGCCTCAGTAATTGTCTGCTATTCATGAGGTTGAGGCCATTAAAAATTGAAAAACCACGAATAACTGACAAAAATTATTATACCTGTCTATGAAGGTGGTTCTTTACCTGGGTTAAATCGAACCCCAGGGGTTCCATAAGTCAGTTTTCAGAGTTCGGCAAAGATCAAGACACACACCCGACTCAAAATGATTTGTGTTGATTTGCACTGCTTGGCCGTCATTTGGCCAGTTACTATGTAAATTTGCCACACTACAATCAGGCAGAAGTGTAGAACTACTTGTTCACAGACACATTTTCAGAAACAGGCCTATTTTAAAAAAAATACTTGGTTGTATAATTCCACAAATGATGAGTGAGCAGGCACTCCAGAGACCCAAACCACTGTGTGTACAAGCAATTAAAAAGTCAAAAAAAAATGTAACATAAGCAACTAGTTTCAGTAGTCGAGGCCACCCAAGTGCTAAAATGACTCCACTTTAAAAAAGTCCTGCGACAAATGACAGACGATGCCCTCTACATAACTGGGCTGAGGGGAGCATGACACTGGGGTAGATAAGTGAACCCCTACACTTCCTAACCCCAGCCCCTGCCATGGCGCACACGCTTCCACACAGAGACACACATAATAGGCCTGACATACTCGCTCCTCACCCCGCCTTGTGTTTCTCTTCTCTCTGCATCCCGCTGGAGACAAGCCTCAATTCAGGAGCGCTTGAACCAGGCAAGTGGATGTGACCCGCTTGCCCCCCTCTCAAGTCAGTCTCATCTGAATAAACAGAGCCCAAAAAGAAGAAAAAAAAATCTGCCTCCATTATGACGGGGAGGAAAGAGGGAGGGTAACTCATCGTTTATGCACGTTTGATCAAGTGCTTGACAGCACCGGTGGACGGAATTACGGACGGTTGAGCAAAAAAAAAAAAAAAAAAAAGTTGTGGGTGTTTAGTGTCTATGTGGGTTCGGGCTGACAGTGTTGGCGCCGCGGCGGGTGCACCAAACCAAACACAGAGCGCCCCCGTCCGCCCACCAGCCAACCTTAGCGGCCCATCACTCAGTACGGGCCAAGGGAAGTGCCATGAAAAGAGGTCAGGCAAAGAGGAGGAGGAGGATGAAGAAGAAGGGAGGGGGGTGCTGGTCAGAGGGTTAAGTGTAGAGAAGACAGCGATGAAAGGCAACTGTCATGCACCAGTGCTCGCCCAGGAGCACCTGTCTCAAGAAGAACATGCAAAGCGTGCCGGTCAAGTCCTGACAACCCCCCTCCACCACCTCCCCCGTTTCTCTCACACACACACAAGCTCAAAGGAAAGGGCCAATCCGATGCTCCGCCACTGGAAAGGCAGCACTTCTTTGACAGCATGCCAGTCAAGTTGTCACTGGCCCCTGCGCATATGCACGGAGAACTTAGGCTGATGAGGAAAAACACACAGTGGGAAAGCCGAGATGAAGAATCACTGAGACATGCAACGAGACCACCTGAATGGAGGAGGAAAGGACTTTACTCAAATGCTGAAAAGAAAGGGGGGGCGGGTGGTCAAATTTAAAGGAACACAAGCCACTTTGGGGATGTAATTAAACAAATGAATGTCAATTGCTGAGATTGGAAATACTGTTGTAGAATCAGCATGGAGGCATATTTTAAGTAACATTTTCACAAAAATAACAATGATAATAATAATAATAATAATAATAATAATAATAATAACTAATAATTTAACTGTTGTTAATGTAAATTACAAACAAAGCCTTAGTGAAGATGTTAAGATATGTACAGCTAATGTAGCAAAGTAGCTAGGTTAATGTTCGCCTGATTTTAAGTTTTTAAACAGCAGTTGGCAAACTATGTGATTACACTGAAAAGCAAATTCTACCATTGAACCTGGCCTTAAAGTAAGAAGCATGCCAAGAATTAAGTCTGGGACGAGTCTAACTTCAGGTATTTTAACACACTTTCATCACTCACGTTTATGGACGAGCACTTATGATGTACAAATTAACAGTTCCTATTTACACAGCCTTGTGAACATGGTCTCCTGCAGAGTTTGGCAATCAAGGTTTCAGGGTCCATTAAAACCACATGTTGGGCATCACCGTAGCAGCGTGTATTTTATTGGAAAGGTGAGTCATTAGAAAGGAAAATAACTTTAAAAGTAAGAGGATTTATTTGCTAACACGTGGTTTTGAATGGGCTTTAGTCTAACACATTGGTAAATATGGACAATGACGCATTGGAAGATCCGTCCAAACTCATGGCTCACAATTATGTATGTCAAAACTCCGGCATCAGATTGGCAGACCAACAGAAATGGAAAGTAACGTCTGAGGCGGATCATAGCCTCTGCGAGCTAATGAACCCCCCGGAGGCTCTTGCCTCTTTGTAGGAGGTGAGCGGGTCACTCCCATGTTTATTCAGCAGCGGCCCAATGAGCCACCGCCATCTATTGATTGGACTGATTATTCCGTGTCTCTGTGGTGATGGGACACGCGCATGACAGATGAACCCCGACGCGGGCGGGTCACGTTGGACGTAATCTCATTGAATGTGACGGCTGATCTGGTCGGCCGGTTTGCCGGAGCCGCGTCGCAGCCTTGTTTGCCAACACTCTGACATGTGTGCCTAATGTCTCAACACCATTAGGAGGTGCTCAGCAGGGGCTGTCAGACACAAAAGCTGTCAAGGGCTGTTTAGATAATCAGACTGACTGCTGCTATGGGAGGAACCCATCCGGGAGGTAAAGGTACACTAAGAATTAATGCACGTGACGGTATCTTCACAATTTAAGGTTTAAATTACATAGTTTGCCCCAAAGAAATCAACATTTAGCAAAAAGCATCTCGTTGTTTGGCACCTATGAACCCAGCTCCAGGATTCTCCATGAGTATCTACCCATAATCTAAGGTGCATTCATTTAGAAGCACTACTGTATTGGATATGACATATTTTACTTCATTGCTTAAAATGATGTTCATTTTGATAAAGGTCTTGAAGCAAACAAGGCAAAATGGTGCTTTTGTTCCAGCAGTGGCCTCCACTATGTGATAACTCCTCTGGGTTACAATAGTGTGCATAATACTGAAAACTGTAGTTCAACATATTCAAAGAAATTCTCCCATCCCAATAAAATGATATTTTTAAACTCAAGAGTTGATCAAGTGAATGTAATGTCATCGAATGTTGCCTGAAGATTACATACTGGGCATGCAGAATCATTGCTGGCAGACGTTACTTTGATTTACTGTGACATCTCACCAAGGCAAAACCACTCCAAACAACAAAAACCCTTGCACAGGGTATCTGATTTTCCATTTAAGAGTGGAGTTTGATCACAGAGCCTCAAAAGCACATATGGGAAAGGGTGGCAGACCGTCTTCACAAGACAATGCAGATGGGCCTTTAAAAGCTGATTATTATCTCTCCAGATGCAAACCAAATGTAGACATCACGAAACTTTGAAATGTCACGCATCCAACATGGATAAACTGCATTAAAAGAAGAAGGGAAAAAAAAAGGTGGTAGGAAATGAGGCAAAGACGTGCATGACTTCCCACGTTGAGCACGAGAAGCTATTCCTGACCCTTTATAGTTGATAACAGGAAGCCATCGCCGGCGACTCATCACATGCCTCATAAACGCCAACTTAGTGGCTCCTTTTATTCCCGGGAATCGTCTCACGTTTCTCTAAATGTCACGATGATCCCCGCCGCCATTACCGCTCGCTCTAAAAGCTGACTTACGACTGATTAGCACGACCCGACAAAAGATATGACGACCTTACACCCAACGACAAAATGTCGTCCTGATTTTAGTGGCGGCGCGGAATTAAATTCGCCAGGCTTGACTAATCAACTCGATCTGTTAACTTCTCTGTCGCAGAAGGATCAAACTGAGCAGGACAAGGTAAAAACACATTGAGGAAAACATGAGCTGCAGACTAATCAACGCTCACTGAAAAGATCAATGAAAGGCCTGAGGGCTCGGGCTTGCACTATATTACGCACCAAAACTTCATATTCATTCATTGATTTTGCTTTTCAGAATAGTATATCATTGAACTCCAATGGGAGTGAGGGAGAAATTAGAGGCTGGGGGGCTAGGGAATGAAGGGGGCTGAGGTCAACCCTCGCGTGGACGGGTGTTTGCACAATATTGATGGCTCACGCTGAAAGAAATGACTAAATATCTGGATCAATACCTCCACGTTGTTGCAGATGGAAAAATATAAATACATCTTTATGGCTCGAGCCAACAGGGGCTAAATGCCCCCCTTAAGGTAAACCCTTTGATTAGCCAAGGCCAAAGGTGCGTGGAGGCCTCTGCTGATGTGAGGATGCCATGGTTCCTAATGCACACAGGGGCCTTGTAAAGGAGCCGAGAATATGACAGGTCATACACCTCGGCTTCTGACCTGACCCTCTTTTTCATTTGTAATGACGATGGGCTCAGGCTACACCATCCACTGCCTTGTTCCCATTATAAATCCAACACAATCTTCCTTCTTTCATTCACACTTATCAGGTTTGGTACGGTTAAAATTAACTCTATGAATGACTGGTGACCAGTCCTAGGTGTGGCTGCCTTTCACGGATAATCAGCTGGGATAGACATCAGATCACCTCCATCCTGAGCAGAATGGACAGTGACTTAATTGAGACCGAGGTCGAGTTCATACTTGTCAGGTTTGATGAAAACAAAATCTACCATTCACTGTTGACCAGTCCAGAGTGCCATTTACCCAATGTGAGATTCCAGATCACTACAATTCTGGTCAGGGCAACGGGTGGTTCGGTTAAAACCAATTCCATGATTGCACGATGAACATTCCAGAATGCCATGTGCCTTTTTTGCACAGTCCTGAGAGTGATGTTAGAAAAAATCATGGTTGAATGGACAAATTCTATTGCTACTTCTCTGCTATTGTGGTTCTTTCGGTCAAGTGTAACCACTATAATTTTAACCCTGGTGTGCACAAACATGCATGCCAAGACTTGTTGAAGAGGCGTGTCTCAATTTGCTTGTAAGTGAAGGGCTAGAATTCAGACTGGCATTTTTTTTTTTAACTATCATCGGACAAAATGGATGGATGGATGGATGGATGGATGGATGGATGGATGGATGGATGGATGGAAATCCATCAAACCATACCAGACATATGTGGTCCAATCAAAAAGTGACTGTACAGTTATGTTTTTTACTGGACAGGCTTAGGTCTGGTTGTAAAAATGCCAGGGTGAACCTTACCAAATGTGTGCACCACTGATCTTTTCTTTTTTTAGTTTTTTTTTACCGTACAAGTGTAAGTCTAGAAACACCTCTGTTTCAGCCACAGGAAGTAGCGTTATAGATCTAAAGCGCTTTGTAATCAACGCTGACCGAAGAACCGGTGCAAAGCATCCACCGTCGCCCTTATTTACAGCACAATTACCGAGAACAACACCCAACCTCACAGCTTCCACTGCTCCACGGCAGCCAACGGGGCCATAAAGAGGGGGAGGAACCACATCATTGCCTACTCCTTAATTAAATGAAAGCTGTTAGCTTCATTTGCTTGCCTTTCTTTTTTATTTTTTGGGGGTTGTAATTGAACTGGCCGGCCCACCGCCCGCCAAAGACCTCCCAGACACCATCCCCGTTTGGCCCTAAATCAAGACTGGATAAATGGCCCAGTGGGTCCCCTGCTGGACTCCCGGCGGCAAGGCCAGAGCGGGGCAGAGTGGCGGATCGACACCTTGCCGGCGATAAGTAATTCAGTGGAGGATTAGCAGCATGATAGCCTGATCAATACTGTGTGCTCAGGGCCATTAGGAATGCAGCGAGGAAACGACCCCCTCCGGTAATAAAGTAGGGCATCAAGGTTCTCCTTCATTTGCCAGCTACATTAGTGTAATGGTATCATTATCTGGCACAGCCGTATTTTTCGGGAGGCCTGGCTTTTCCACAGCTCAACCGGTGGGGGTCTGATGAAGCCCCCCATGTCGAAGTGTTCCCCTTTTTGCCATTCCACAAAAAGCCGGGGTGTAAATCTAGCGCTGTTGGGAGCGTATGCGCTACCCTGTTTTATGTCACCATCCCACACTATTTCTCCATTACAGGCTCATTAATAGAGTGAGCAAGATGGAGGAGAAAAAATGGCGGCCAGAGAGAAAAAGTGCTGATTGCGCCGAAATCAAACACCCCCGCCCCCCACCCCACCTCTTGCTAAAACACCACGTCCGACATGACAGGACGTCAGCATTAGTCGCCGTAAATCGTTCGCTTTACACTAATTCACTGGCTAGCGTTTTGCGTGCGGTGAGAATTGATTAACCGTGTCCGGGACGCGCAGCCACGTAATCAGCTTTTACCTCGCTAGTTGTTAATTTAACAGAACTGCCGAGGGAAGCACAAACCATTTTAATGAGCGTTCGGGAAGTGAAAAAAGAAAAAGAAGTCTAAACAGGCTGCCGCAAACCCGAGCAAACCAATGAGGCTGATCTAAGCAGAGAGCCGGGCTGAGGACCAGACCTCGGAACATCTGGTGACCCTGTGCGATCATTACTTAGCCTGCTGCTCACACACGCATACACATGCACACACTTCCCGTTTGGACGCCGCACATTACGCTTGTCATCAAGGGCCCAAATGGCAACTTGCATTTAAAAAAAAAAAAACTATATATAAAAAAAAAAATATATATATATATATATATATATATATATATATATATATATATATATATATATATATATATATATATATATATATATATATATATATATATATGTCATTATGTCATTAGAACATCGGGTTAAGGAACGGAGGTCAAACTTCTTCATCCCTGTGTTGACAATAATGATAAAACATGATCAAATGTAACTTCATGAGCATGCTAATTTTTAAATCCGTTTATGCACAATTTCCTAGCATATTAAGTAGTGGCAATGAACATGATTAAATGTCAAGTGTAAAAAAAATTAAAAAAAATTAAAAAAAAAACGACATAAAGCAATGATTTCATTCAGTTACTTTTAGTTCACTTCAAACAGTTAAAAGTAACACACATATATGTATTCAACATATTGCGAATTCCTAACAAAGTTCTATGTTAAAAACCATAATTGTTTCTGAGGTAATATTCTAATTTCTCGAGATGGTGTATTTGGGATGTTCTTTGCCTGACTGTAAACAGTAAATTATCAAAAATGAACTATTTTACTCTGTGTGCAGTATAACTATGATTTTCACATTTTGAATTATCTATCTATCCAACCATTTTCCAAACTGCTTATTCTTTATTTTCCATAATATATTGAGATGCTCATGTACGTTAATAAAAGATGTTGAGACAACTGTGAAACATGCACAGCGGGAAAATGCTAACCAAGGCTAACGCTAGGAAAAGTCTCTTGGCTATTCTAAAGTCATCACTTATCATGACAAGGTAATATAAAAGTGATTTATATTACAGTATTCATTATGTAAATTAACCCCACTCTTACATGACAATCCAGCCAAATTCAGAATGGATTGCTTACAGACATTTCCAAAAATAGGAAGCTGACAAAAGTGTGCTTAAAAATGTGCTTATTTAACTTCAAACTTGATCAGCACAGGAACGCCACAGACCCAACTTTTTCTATGCAAGAAATGAAAGTCAATTTTCCATGAAATAACCCTTTGAAGGATCTCCACAAGAACCGAGTCTCAAAAATTGGACATGTCAAACTACATACTGAATGGACAGCAGCCTTGACTTGGAAGCGTTTTCAAACTTGCTGATAAAAATGTAGACAGGATGTCTGGTCTGGTGGGATTTTCTAGGATTATGTGTTTGTTCCCTAACTCACAATGACAACAGAGGCCACGGTAGCGCACATAGTTCACATCACAGTGAGAGAAAACACACGACAACCACAATATCCAACTTATTAAATATCATCCTGCCCGTGTCGTTATACAACCACCGATAGCGAATACGCTTGAGCAGAAGAGACAGGAAGCGAAGCCACAAGGTCTGCCTGAGGGCCAGCTGGAATCAGCTCTGGCTCTGACCCCGATGGCTCATCTGGCCACCATTGGCTTTTTTTGGTCAACAGGAGGAAGCACATCCTACATAGTTTTCACAATCCAAACACATGTGGGCAAAGACGAACAGTCTAGTCAGGAGATAAGAGACAAGATAGACTGTTGATGGCCATTCTTTATTTTTAAGTCTCATCATGTGAAACCACAAAGTTACTTGTGCAGTAAAACACGCTCACACACCAGAGTCAGCCGGTCCTAAAAGGTTATTATCATAGCAGCCATATTCATTTATTACTGTCAAAAAAAAGAAAAGAAAAATTACTCTCACAGCTGGTACTTAAGAGAAGTGAAGCTGTCAACTATTAGTCATTGAATCAACAGCACATGCGGGCAGCAGTCATCAAGCATATGGTCATGTGTGAGCAAAGCAAGGTAGATACAGCAACTCAGGTCCAGGGGGCCGGAAGTCAAAGATTTTTTCTGGAGATTTTTCGCTGACTTAAGTCTACTTTTTAAAGATTTCTACAATAAGTAACCACAACACAACTGAACATCATCTGTTTTGATTAGGTTAAAACATGATTGCTCACTATTTTTAAAGACTTTTCCTTGAATATGATGGAAAAATATGGTAATAATTAGTTATTTTGAATTTGAGGTACAAGACCCCTGTTTATAATTGAATTTATGTTGTACACCCATCCCGCAATAGTTGAAAAACCTTGATATAGAAACACCGTTTTTTTTTTAACAGTTTCAACCCTCCCACGCCATAAACCACACGTGCTAAGCAGTGCACAATGTAAATATATTTAAATACGCACACAAAAAATACAAACATAAATAGAAACACTACGTGCATTAAGAGAAAATCCTTTAAGAGGCGGTGCCTGGTGGGGTAGTACATAATGTCAGAGTCTGTGACTGCCTAATCATGAGCTGTGATTTAATCATATTCATAATTTCATATGTACCAATGAATGAAATGGTGAAGCTTGTCGTAAAAATTTTAAGCGCGCTACTCCAAGTTGCTACCATCAGGTGGCTTGTTCATTGGGACAGCTGGCTTGGGGTGGTCACCGGAGGGAGTCACACAGGCAAAAATTTGCAAGCCACTTTTATTTTTTTCCATTGGTATTAATTGTAAATATTGTTTAGTTTTGTTGTAAAACACATTATGCGTGCTATTATGTTGATATTTTATGTCGTGGCAGCGCCTGGTGGGCTGCTCTGTCTCTCTCTCTTGAATCAGGAAATAGATTTCTCGTCTGTTTGAAAGTTTTATAGGCTGTAATCTATTTTGTGACATCACCACATCACGACTAATGTTGGTTTTGGGCAAGGTACGTACTACACCCTGGACTGGTCGCCAGACAATCACAGGGAAACAGAAACAAAGAAACAGTCAGTCACACTCACATTTATACCTGTGGACAATATAGCTCATCAATCAACCTATCTTGCATGTTTTTGGAATGTGGTAGGAACACGAAGCCAAAGTACCAAAGAAAACTCGCCCAAGTACAAGGGGAAATAAAGTATGCCCGAGATTCATAACAGGAACCTCAAACTGTGATGAAGATCTCAACCATGCTGCCCAAATGACATAACATGTATTTTCAGCACTACATACGAAACTATAAGGTGCAAACACCTTTCCTGTGCCCTCTCCATTGTGTCTCAGCCAGACATCTTGTAGGGGAAATTATACAATTTGTTGCATGGCAAATCTTATCATCAGTCTCATCTCATACAAATAAACCACTGCTCACCCCATACCACTCTACTGTGGGCCCAATGCCAAGTACACCTTTCATTACCACAACGATCGGGTAGTGGATAAATCATGAATGTTTAAAAACCAAAACAAAAAAAGTACCATAAATTATGCCTTGAAACATTGAAAAGTCAAACTTGTTTCATGCAACTAAACCATAGCTCAGCCAGTCCCCCTCTACTGCGGGCCAATGTAGACTGGTCCTTTCGCTACCATGATGACTGTGTGATGGGGAATAATAACAAAAAATATACATATATACATATACATATATATATACATACATACACACATATACATATATATATATATATATATATATACATATATATATACATATATACATATATATATATATATATATATATATATATATATATATATATATATATATATATATATATATATATATATATTAATCTTACCATGCATTAAATTAAGATGTTAAGGGGTCAATCCTGTCTCATGCAAATAAGCCATTGCTCACCCAGGCCCCTACCAGGCCAATGCCAAGTACACCTTTTATTCAAACTCAATCTGTTGCTTGTTTTCCCCCCAATCACCTTGCTCAGTCTTTGGACTTACTTTTAGCCATTGTAACAGTTTCCCTAGTTATTTACTTATTTGTGTCCCCTACGGACTGTTTTAATGCTATTTTCCCCTGCTGCCTAAGGAGGCTGGTGTCATATTTCCCCACTAAAGAAGGATGAGGAACAGGAGAAGGAGGAGGATGAAGGATGTTGCACGCCTGCGCCAGTTAGCTAGCTATCAGCTTGTTATTCTAAAAAGACGTTTAGACGCAGCTCTTTGTGCTTGCTGTTCATGGTGGTTGTTGTATGTGAGGAGTGTGGGGGTCGTAAAGTAGAGTTTAAAAAAAAAATCAATCAAGCAAAGAGGCAAGGTGAGGTATGCGCTGGCCCCCACCGCTTTGCTAGCCTCCACAAAGCAGCCAGTAGCGTCACATTCGGAGCATTAGACATTCATCGAGCGCGCAGCCGTGAGAAATGTGCCAGACGTGATGGAGATAAAACGCTATCAGTACCTTTCTTCTCTTCTCCCCCTCACTGTCACCCGATCTTTTCATGTTCCTGGAGTTGTGTTTACGCTGCACGACTTAGCGTGCGGGCTACGCTGGTTCTTGTAGTGCGTCAGGACTTACGTTTGCGTCGATTCTCAATTTTCTTATAACGCCACACGCGTGACTCGAGTCTGGTTATTTTTGTTTGTGTGCTGTTGGTAACGTTTTGCCCAGATACGATGGCTTTTTGTGCAGGATTTTCCAAAGGAGAGGCGAGGGCGGATCACAGAGAACTTCATGTCCCAGAATTCACTGGCGCTCAAGGCGGAAGTAGCTTCGGCACGTTCCAGATGTTGCTCTGCACCGGTGAGAGCGCAGGTTCAAATCAACAAATAAAATAAACGCCGACATACGTCACTACAAAGTTGACATTTAACTTAAGTAATCTAATAAATATAATTAAAAATATATAGTGACATTTAACCACTGCATTTAACTCAAGTGAGCTCATAAATATAATGAAAAATATATTAAAAAACTTAAATATGTATTACGTATTAAGCTGAGTAGGGTGTTTATTTTGAAAATGTGTTAGTAGTAGTATTTGTAATAAGTAGAAGTTTAAAAATTAAATCAATAATTGCATTGTCATTTATATTACAAATGCAGGTCATGGAGTACAAAGCATGCTCGCCTAGTGGTTAGCACATCTGTGTTACAGTTCTGAGTTTGACGGTTCAAATCCGGGACTTAATCTACCTTTATTCCAATTGAGTTAGGAAGTTATAACTTAACATTTCAGCTTTTAGTTAATCTTTCACTGGGTCTTGTAATATTGTGATGTTTTATTTTTACTCATGACATAATGCTAGTCTTGTGGCGCTATTATTGATATTCCGTGACATTACCTTTTTATTCTTGTTACATTACAATTCTTTTCTTGTAATTACTTTGAAACTATGAAAAAATTGTATTCTTTTGATATTCATTTACAGATTTTTTTTTTCCTTATAACGTTACAACATTGTTTTCAAACTTTGATGTCATAAAATAAAATGTAAATAAAATATTTATACTATCAGTAATTGTGTCTGTTTTTACATTTATTTATTTTTTAAAATTTTTGCTTTTGAAGTCTGCACAACAAATGTTATCAAAATTACCATAATTTTGTAAAATGTTTTGAACTTTAATAAAACCCTTGCATCAGGTCTCTGGTATCAAACTGCCAAATAATAATAATAATAATAATAATAATAATAATAATAATGCCCTCCTCTAATTTGGAAGTTGTTTCTCAAATGAAGTCATTGATTAGCAAAACTGCTCCACAAAGTTTGTTTGTTTTTGTTTTACTTCCTTTTCTTTCAGCATCGTCCTGATAATCCCTTGTAAAAGACAGTATTGGAATTAGAAGTATTGGATCTCAATAATATATGTACCTTACATCCTGGATGAAATTACAAGTCCTGCCAACTTTATTTAAAATTTTGCATGCATCTCCAATCCAGTTGCTGTTGCTTTCACCACATCAGGCCTATTTTGGCATATAGCATATGACTGCTCTGAAACGCACCCTTCGAAGGGTCATCCAGCTGACGAAATACATGTTTTAAATAGCTCTGAAACGTGCCCTGTGCATTGTTCCTGTGGCAGCACATGTGAAATCTATGAGAGCGGGAAAGGGGGGTCTGAACCACCTGCTACGTATTACCATAACGTACTTTGATCAGTGTCTTCATTAGGTCGCTTTGTAATCGCTCTTCTTTTATGGATGGAGCTGACCAAAGCGAGCAGGGGGTACTGCATTGATGCAATCCACATGGTTCTTTCACCTGTCTAGTAAAACGATCAAAAAGCGCTCAAAGTTGTCTGGCATGCCTTTACCGATATAACACAAGTGGTGGTTCTTTTGATTCCTATTTTTAACCAACATTTCCTCTTCTCTTTTAAAAAGCCATTCAGTGGTGGGAGTAGATTCCATTAAATAGATTTTTTTTTTTTCCTGGTGTCGGTTGGGTTTTTATTTTCAATGCTATTTATTTTACCCTTTAAATTTGAAAACATATATCTGTACTTCTCGTGTACAAAAACTATGTGGATCACTGGTGGCCCGTTTGGGCTGAAAAGTCTTGCATGCACTGTGGGCCATGTAAAATTATTTGCGTATAAGTATATAAAGTGTTCAATTTTTGTAGACGAGGCCCAAGTGACGGATTTATTTCTGAGCCTCATCCAAAGGGAATTGCTTTGATCATAATTGGGATGGGTTGCTTAAAAAATGTATTAGCCTCATTTGTAAAAGTGTAGATTCCGTTTGACATTTGGAGGAAACGCGCTAATAGGTTTTCTTAATGAAAACATAGATTAAAGGCTTGTAGTTTTCTTGTAGGGCTAGCAGCCATGATTGTCAGCATTTTATATGATAGAAATATTTTTCTTTTATAGATGTATTTATATTAGCAATATCTACACTTCAAACCCATATTACTTAACAATATAATTTAAAAAAAATATAGTGTGGTGTTGTGGATTACAACACATCAGGAAATCACATGGGTAAACTTGTTGAGCTAAATTAAGCTAGCAGTGCATGGGACATATCAATCAGCATGTTAGGATATTTGGTGGATACATTTTCACTTAATTGGGTGACTTATGAGTATCATAAATACATGTTAAAGTTGAAAATAGTTTTATTAACTAAAGCTAGCCATGCTTATACATTTAAATAACCCTAGGCATGTTGCGCTAAACTAAGCTAACAAGCAATTTTAGCAGGAAGTATATATATATATATATATATATATATATATTTATATATATATATATATATGTGTATATATATATATATATATATATACACACACACACACACTTTAGCCTGTACCTTTGGTGCCACATGAGCTGGACATACTCTGCTGCAAGGGGTCACTACCCTGGTCCTCGAGGAGCCCTATCCTGCATGTTTTGGATGGATGTTTCCCCTCCTCCAGCACACCTGAGTCAAATGATCAGGATCATTATCAGGCTTCTGAAGAGCTTGCAGAGGAGCTGATCATTTGAATCAGGTGTGTTGGAGGAGAGAAACATCTAAAACATGCAGGAAGTGGCCCTTGAGGATCTGAGTTTTTGATCCCTGCTCTATTTAAATGGAACAATGCCATAAAAAAATAAAATAAAGCAGCAGCTTTGGAAATGGAAATTGACGACTTTGTTTTTCATTGGATGAAGCCATGGGCAAGTCTGGCGCTTTCAATGATGCATGGCTAAGCTAAGCTAACCAACATCTGGTAGAGCATTAGTGGCACATATGTACACGCTAGTGGGCTGTCATTTTTCTTGAGCCATGAGGGAAAAATAATAATATTTCCCAAATGCTATTTTCATCTCTTTGTCATAATTTGTTCGGGGTTAAACACGCAAGCTTAACTGCAATGTTCTTTGTGTTCTTCTCATGTCTGAAATCTGTTAACTGCATACCGCTATGCTCCATCCATAAAGCATCGTTCTTAAGTATGTTCCCTCAAGTGCACATGTCAAACTATCATTCACATGTTCTCGCTGTCAATCAACAGGCCCATGGAGACATTTGGCGGTGTCAATTTTTTTTTTGTTTTACCCGATCAGAGGCTCTGTGAGCGATTAGGACGTCCTTATGAGCCGATTACCTCCTTTAACGAGGCCTGTCCGTTTGAATCGGCACATGAAGCTGTGCTCCAGTTCCACCTGTGGGGGTTCACTGTACGGCAAAGTCAGCTCTGATCACGCTCACATGTGTGGCGAGCATACAAAATGTCTTTGAATGTCTGGCCAATGCATTTAGCGCTCACGATGGGATGTATGTTTTGTGTTATTGTGCATTTCATCATTGCCGGATGACCTGTGACGAGAATTCCTTGCATGATTTAGTGACCGTCTGCCAAAAATATTTCTTCTTACCAGTCTTACCTAATGCTGCTTTTATCACTAAGGTCCTCTGGCACCGGCCTTTCAGCTCTTCCTAGGGTGAGGACCGAAACACACGGTGAAGCTGCATTCAGCCATTATGGTCCTCAACTATGGAAGAGCCTGCCAGGGGACATCAGGTCTGCAGAGACTATTGATTCGGGCTGCTCGATTATGGAAAAATTAATAATCACGATTATTCAATCGATTATTCATTTTTTTGGTACAAAACAAAATGTTTAAGCATTTAAAATTATTAAAACCAATTAAAAACAAATTATGTGAGTTCATATTGGACCAAAAATTATTTATTTATTCATTTATTTATTCATTCATTCTTCATTCATTCATTCATTCATTCATTTATTCATTTATTTACGTTGGCAAAAACTTGAAGTTGGAGTGCAGCTTGTGCACTGAGCAGCAGGATGATCTTTTTTTGGGAGGGGGGGTACAAAACAAGAAAATGTTTACACATTTAAAAATATTATGACCAATTTAAAAAAAAAATTAGAAACACTTATACTTATGTAAATTCCTTTTGGACCAAACAGAATTTAGAATATTTATTCTTTTATGTTGCCAAAAACGAAGTTGGAGTGCAGCATGTGCACTGTGCCGTAGGACGATACTTTATTTTTTGGTACAAAACAAGGACATGTAAAAAAACAAAGAATTATTAAATAAAAGTGAAAAGGCTTGTGTTGTAATTAGGGTCGGCTAGTCTCAGCTAATATTCTGATTTTAATATTTTGGTTTCCCGTTCCGATGCCCCGTCAACTGACCCAGACAAGAACCTTAGGGGGGCGTCAAATAATCATTTTCTTTCACATTTTGCGACAGAACTTGGTCCCTATCCACCGTATAGCGTGGTTTTACCGTACATGCTGATTCATAGAGGATGACTGCAAACAATACGACCAGATCAATAGGCACTTACATGTAGAACAGTTCTTCACTGAAATGTAATTTGTTTTTCTTGGTACTTGCGAACCTGCCACCACATTCACGAAACTGAACTCTAATTTAATTTTGTTTATTTTTATGCATATTCATGCTAACAAATGGCACCATTACTCCACTCATTTTAACGTTGATCCAAAGTGAATGAACATATGGGGCAAGTATGTACATTTTCATGCTAACATTCCCCATGTTTCTTCTTTTTCTTCGCCTTAAGGAAACTGTTATTTGTCAGAGCCATGAAGCAGATTGTTGCCCGCTGGTTTCCATTAACATCAAAGGCAGCCATATAGTATATATCAAAACCTGTATTGTATTTTCAAGCAAATGTGCAGGACCCTGCTAAACAATTACGTCCTTATCCAGGAGAGTCCCCCCCCCCCCCCCCCCCCCCCATGCCTCATACTTTTGTCTTCTCTACAATCTTTCCTGGTGCCTTTGAAGCACACCCACGTTTGGTCGCTTTGTAGCTACACAGTACCTGTGCACCTCACGCCCGGTGGCCTCTTGGTTTCAGCTCATAAAAGTTGGCCTTGGAACAGAGATGAATAACAAAAAAAGTAGTTAGATGCTGACGTTTTCTTGCAGGTGTAGCTGTTTGATTGCCACCAAGGCTGCCCACATTACATGCAATAGATCAAACAAAGGTGGGGGAAAAAATGATTGGTTAACAATGAATTTTAATTTAAAATGTCATTTTGTGCTTTTGTTACTTCTGAATCACATGGTCGAATACAATAATTTCCGGAATGTTGTTTTATCTTCACTACGATTGGCTAGCAAGCAGTACAGGATGTACCCTGCCAACTGCCCAGAGCCAGCTGAGATAGGCTCCAGCACCCCCGTGACCCTTGTGAGGAATATGTGGTCAAGAAAATGGATGGATGGATGGATGGATGGATGGATGGATGTTTATCTTCAAATTGTATACATACATAGCCTACATTCTAAACTAGAGAATGTAATTTCTGGAGAAATTACGTGAGAAGGCTATGAGGCTGAATGAAAAACTGTGGAATGAGACTGAATGTTGAAGGATGTTGAATGACATGGAATAATGTGCAATTAATTAAAGAGCTGAACATATTGAAGTTGGAATGGTTTGAATCCATTGAACAATGTAGAAATAATTGAAGGAAAGAGGTAATGGCCAATGGGTAAGGTGTCAACAATCAAGGAGGGAATGGAGTACGAAGCGAAGAATGACAGAGCGTACCAAGATGGCCGCCCCCTTTTGAGAATCCCAGGCGTACTTAATCAATTGTCCAAGATGGCTGCCTTCATGTAACCTCCTGTGTATGATTGAGTAAGTTAAAAAAAAAAAAAAAAAGCAAAATGCTAACGCTAATCTGCTTATATTATATTATATTATATTATATTATATTATATTATATTATATTATATTATATTATATTATATTATATTATATTATATTATATTATATTATATTATATTTGCCTTTGTGTATTCCACCTAAGAGTGATCTGGTTTAACAGGGAGTCTCTGAACTAAAATCCATTTAACTCACAAGCTCGCTCGTCACTTTGCTTTTCTCGAGCCTCCAAAGTGCCACAACTCAGCAGCACCTGCTGTCTAGTTTATATAACACGCTGTGACTCAAAACCACCATGAAAAGCTTCCCGCGCTAAGCTGCAATATTGTTTAAAACCGTCACAACCGCACGTCCGAGGCTCAAAGTGCGCGGAAGGGCCTTTTAAAAGCATTCAGAGTGTGCATACAATGTTCAATGCATGTCGGCGGAGATGCAGTAAATGATCAGGAAGGAGCATTTTGGTTAGCGAACACAAAGAGCGTGCGGCCGTATTCTAAGATGTGGTACACCTCCTTCCCCGGGATGGCTTCCAGACGGCGGGATCAGGAAGCGCTTTGCTCTCGCCGTGATTTGAATACCATGATCCTTGAGCACTCGTCTTGAAAAACTTGAGGTTTTTGACACACAAAAGAACCTCTTGTTTAAATCTCACACACAATGTCAGGGTAGGAAACGCTATAAAACCAGACAGGATCACGTGCAGTTGCTTTGAAGACCATCAAGAGTTATTGAGAATGGCTCAGACAGCCATTTCACACTTTTCTGAATAATCACATGTATGCTGGATAGCCTACAATATAATGGAAAAGTTCAAATTGAATTTCAAATAAACGTGGCTGGAAATCATTTTGCAGAAATCACCCAGAAAAGGTCCAGCTCTAGTGAACACACTAGTTGTGAAACAAAACAAATTTATAAGTTGACATTAACTAAGGTTAACGGCATCGGAACATGACATACAAGTGCCAACTTTACCAGTTATTGGAGTCATGAGCATCATAAAGTCGTTTTTCTTCTTCTTCCACCCCCCTTTGTGTTTCTTCCCAAATAACACCAAACTTTTAAAGAACATCAGTATTTGGTTATCTAAAGGTAGTTAGAACCAAACCAAAGGCAAACATTAGTGAACATAGCTAGCATTGTACCAGCTAGGTAGGCTATCTATCACGGCTAAAGTCGTATTCAATAGTGTGGGACAGGTGATAGACTATAGTGATTGTGTGAGATTATTATTATATTTTATGTTCCACCAGCAACATAATAAAACGGTTAGAAACATAAAATGTCGCTAAAACTTCCTAAAAGAATATTTTACCAAGCAAGAAAGTCACGCCACATTTGCGAGGTCACATGTTGCTAGGCAGACTTAACAATGCCACTCAACCCTGCTCACCAGTTTCCTTGACAATTTTGGGCAAAAGACTCTACTGCTGCACACGGCAGAGAAAGGACATGGAAATATGGAATGAACACGTAAGAAAAGGGGACATTACTCCATGGTTTATTAGTACTATACATTCATGCTTCCTATTCTATCTTCAAGTGTTAGCTTAGCGCCCCGTCCTCCCCTAGTTACACAATGCTTGCAAATCAAAACGATCAAACTGAGCAATGTCTCAAGCGGCATTAATAGCAAAATGTACAAGTTCAGCAAATATTTGTGAAGGTTTGCTTTGAAGGGGGACTGTTTCACATTAGAGGGCTTTTTATTGGGGATTTTCTGCTTTTTAATGTGCATGTTTCCCTGCTGACTCAGTGTTCGCAGGCCTAACCGTGTGACCGCTCGCATGATTCCATTCAGGGGACACTCATGCTGATGAATGTTAACGCAAAGTCGACTTTGGCGAGCAACCAAAAATCCATCCAAACTCTACTCTGGAACGGCAAAAAAAAAAAAAAAAAACGAAGCTGAAACATGTTTATTTATCCAGCCACTCTGCAAATGAGTTGACATGAGGGAGTGTGCCGATGGTGACAAGTATGTTGAACGCAGGCTGAAAGATATAAATGAACTTGTCATATACAGAATATTTGTGTGTGTGTTCTAGCTGGGGCCCACTTCGCTTCTAATCAACGTGCATCCCACTGACTGACAGGTTGGTTCAACACCCCCCATCGTCCATTCTGGGCATACGGTACATCTGGTGAATTTGACTTTCATGTCAATGTACCTCTTTTTCCTTTTATTATTTTTTGAACATATAAACAGATGAACAGCAGAGATAAAACAGAAAACAACAACAATCAAAAGAGAAGAAAATCCCAATAAAATAATCATTCAATCAATCATAACTTACATGTTCAAAAGGGAGTAGGAAGAAGTTAAAAACTTATCTAGTCCTACCCCTTTTACTAAATATATTTAAACTTATTTCATTATTAATACAATTTTAATTTACTAATTATTAAAAAAATAAATAAAAAATAATAATAATAATAAATGATATATACAATCCAAGTATATATACACATATATACATACATACACACATATACACAAGTGCACTTAACATATTCACATTTACCCAAAACATATATACATAAATTTACTAAACATATACATATACCTCTAGTTCCTGTTAAAAGATGAACAGACAAAGTATTTGCAAAAGTAGCCAAGACCAAGCGATTCAAATCCAGAAACTCATGATGGTAGAAGCCACAACTTATCACACAACTAAGGCTGAGCTGTTAACGACTGTTTTGTCATAAATGACCAAATTGTACAAACGACATAGGCCACTGTGCTGTTATCATGTGTTTTTTTTTTTTTTTTTACATAATCATGAAATCACACCATTTGTTTCGAGTTTATTCTGGTCTTTTTTTTTTTTTTTCTTGCTTAAAGATGGCAAACTATTTTACCCATGCTTTCGCCTCCCGCTTCTTTCATTTAGCAAGAGGGGAGGAAATCCTGTCGATGCGTCGCCACATGTGTTTGCATGTCTGTTTGCTTTGGCCGGCAAGCCGCGCAGCAGCTTCTGGTTACTGGACGCTTTGATGCGAATGGGGCCCTTGCTCCCATTTGCTGGGAATTCGATTTGTTCCGATGTGCTGCGGGTACCGTGCGACGGCTGCGCTACAGACGCACGACAAACTGTGAGCCGATTTGAGGGGGGAAAAAAATGGATTTGATGGATTCTGTGAATATAATGGTATACTATACACCTTGTACTCAACTAAAATTTTAGTTATGTTGAAAAAAAAAGAAAAAAAAGAGGAGAGCCACAGTGCTTTTTCAGCCATTTATTGAACATGGCAAATAATCAAACACACAAATACAAAATGAAAAGACAAGGAGCGTTGAGCAGATACTAAGTCTGAGCTAACCACATGCTAAACAGTTCTTGAGGTTGCTCACTAGGCTACACTCTCTGTGTTTGTATATGACTTTTGGATTAATCACTCTGTACAAAACACAAGAATCAAACCGAATTGTTACATCGTTGAATTGCATCATACCACATGTATCTAGAGACAGATCGAATCGACTTTTGTGGAGAGATGCACATCCCTAATATATTGGGGGAGTTCAATTAGCTAGGGATAGATTTTACATTATAAACAAAAAAAGAGAAGTAGGTAAATGTATTCCTTGTGAACGATTCAGATGTGGGGGTTTACCGATACCCCACACAAGAATCAAGCAAGTAATGATGCCATTGTTTGAAGCCGTCTTGCAAACAATGTCACGGCGAAGGATTAGGGACGATTAATAAAGGCGGAGGACATGATAAATTAATAATAATTTAAAAAAAAAACTTTTTAAAAACATATGCATACCAGACCGAGTCATGCCTCCATTTCAACACAAAATGTTTTGGACCGCATCCCCGAGCTCGCTGCTTGTTTGTCTTTTTTACGAAAAAAAAAAAAAAGTATCCCGATGCAATGCATGCCTGACAGCACGACCGCTCCCGACTCAGCTGGTCCGCAGATGTGCGTGTTTGTGTGTGTATGTGTGTGCCGGGAGCCCTCCATCTGAACCAGATAAGTGACTTTTTAATTCCTAATAAATAAACCCGCATGGCATGCTGGGTTTGTGTGTGTGTGTGTGAAGGGAGGGCACAATCCAAAGCATGTGGCCTCTTATTGTGCAACAACTTTTAACTTTAATTGTCGCTATAGCGCCGAGATTGCGGTTGGAAGTGTTTTATTATTCCAAGAGTGGAATCAAAGCTCGGCGAGTGTAATTATTTTAAAGGCAGGGCCGTAATTGCCTTGTAATGGATGGTGGGCTGAGCTCACAGATACAGTATGACGGCCACATGCCAGAACAAAGCCAGCAGTGTGTGTTGGACAAGCGGTGTAGCGTTTTTAGCACGGAAATTCAATACATCAGCCACTTTGTTTTATTTTGTTATAGGATGGATTAGGGACCCAAACAAAATACATAAAAGCAGCAAAATGCATCATCAACATCAGTAACCCCTTTTACAGCACCATTTCAATAAGCTCTGTTATTAACTCATTCACTCCCAAAAACGTATTTATACGTTTTTTTAGGTTTTTGTTTGCTAGAGTCTTTGTATGAAGGCTTTGATGCAGTTTCTGACCTGAAGTGGTCGCTTAAAGCGATGATAGTTATTACCAAAAAAAAAAAAAAAAAAAAACCACCAGCAGGTGGCAGCAAAGTATAAGAGATCAACCAGGTCCATGTTGCAACAAGCTCTTTTTTCCCAGTATTTTCAACAGGTTTGTGAATAATGATGAAACTTAGCTAATTCTAATGCTAATTGCTACAAAACATAAAAACAGATAAAAAAAAAAATTATACCATACTCGTTTTTTTTTGTTTTTTTTTTTTTTCCTGATGAAAGTTTTTCTTTTGGTAGGTTCCATGTTTTTATAGCAATAGAACATAGAAAATGGCTGGGAGTGAATGAGTTAAGATGAGCAACTATGTTTCAGGTGTTTTTAATAGATAATAGGTAATAAGTTGTTTACGTTCATTCCACCTCATATTTACTATTATTTCCCGTGAAAAAATAAACATTTTCATGGCTCATCCTGTTCAGAATCAACACATTTTAGTTTATTTAATTTAAATGTATTTTATTTCATTTTAAGGCAACATTATTACCCTTACCCTATAACATTTATTTGCTATCCCTAGACTAACTTCCACTGATCTAATCAGCTGAATCGGGATTGGACGATATTTAAAGGGATACTTGACTCATTGAACAATTTTTAGCAGTGAAAAGTTAATATTTTGTCCAGAATGAATTTGATAACTTCATTATTTTTCGTATAATTAATACCTTTAAAAAGTCATTTTTCTACTTGCTGTCGACTGATGATAACATCGCCTGTGCTGTACGACTCCTATTTCAAAATATATGAAGGTGGAAAAAAAAAATTACTTTTGGTTGTGTAAAACAGATAACAGGCACTCATCTCAGCTCACAATGTGCTTTTCTCTTCTCAGACAGTACACAACACCTGACCATTTATACGAAGAAAACTAGTATTCCACTTTTTCGTTGCGCCCTCTGGTGGAGAAGAAAATTGTGATGTCTGTGAGACAACTAGCCCAGGTCTCCCTTTCTTATATATTCTGATCTAATTGATTATCTTTTTTTTTTTAACTCATTTATCGCTGATTAGAAGCAAAAATCTGATGGCGTAAAGGCAACAAAGCTTGAAAAAAAAAAAAAAAAAAAAAGTCCCCTGCATTTGTCTTCAGGGGACAGAAAGGTGACTAATTCAAAAAAGAAAAGGGAACATGATTTTAATGTTCCACTACCATGCCCGACTCAAACTTTCCCCAAATCTTTGTTGGCCAACCACAATTACAGTAACGCTATAATTCAATTTGCAGTACATCATATTGGATTTGTACAGCGAATGAGCACACATTAGTACTTCAAGACTGCCGCGCGCGCGCGTGTGTTTTGATGGAGAACTCAAAGTAGGCCATTGTGGTGGATCTCCGCGCGACGACGACGTTCCGGGCTGGAATTGAGGCTGAAGGCCTCCAGTGAGCTTTTCTCTCAACATGGCGGTGATGAAAGCGGCAGAGAATGAGATGACACACCCTGTCTTCATAATTCGCTGCTTCATCATGAACAGAGGCATTAAATACACGCGCCCGCAGACACACACTCCCGCATGTCACGCGGCGCAGCGCCACCACGGAGTCACCTGGGGTGTTTGACGCGCACACACACACACACATCAATGGAGGCTTGGCACCTTGTCAGGTTACTTCATCCACAGCGTCGCAGATCACACGCACACACCGGAGTGATTGATAACGCCAATCATCGACGCTCCCCCGCACACACACGCGGGCGCAGCTACTATCTCCCCGTGCAAGACCTTCAAAATCAACGCATGACAGATTCATTTCTGGGCTTTCAATGGAGCATTTTAGCAGTTTTTTTTTATTTTTTTTTTACCTTTTTGTAGGAGTTCTGAAACGGCAGCTGCCAAGGAGTAAAACTCTCGGGAAACGAGCGTCAGACGTGCCTTCGCTCTATTGTGTCTCGCTGAATTTGCACTGTGGAAATGTAGTGCAGTGACAGTGAAGATACTCAATTGTGATCATCAGAGCTTCACTGCCAAGGAGGTTATGTTTGCATCTGTTTGTTTTTGATTCCGGGGGGAGAAAAACACTTAGAAAATTGCATGTAACTTTATTGTGAGCTGGGCCAAATAAAAAACAGATTTTGTTGCAGATTTTGAAAAAAAAAATCTAAATGGGAAGTCAACCCTAAAAAAAAAATATTTAAAATATTATGTTGTATGGGCCTCCACTAGTCTAAACATGGCATTCTGATTAATACAGCGTTTGTGGAATATGAGTTAAGCAGCAAAATCCACTCGTTTTTAACCATGTTAGGGGGCGGCCATTTTGCCAGATGCTGTTGACTGAAGATGACATGACATCACAGTTCCTCAGAGCTCAGGTAACAACCAGCTCAGCTTCAGCTAGTTGGAGTTGTTCGTCTCTGTGTGCCCTGCGATTGGCTGGCAACCAGTTCAGGGTGTACCCCGCCTACTGGCTGGGATAGGCTCCAGCACCGCGACCCTTGTGAGGAGTAAGCGGTTAAGAAAATGGATGGATGGATCTTTCTTCTTTTTTTTAACTCATTCAGTGCCATTGACGGATATAGACGTCAAAAATCATTTTTAACTGGATAGGCAGTGAATTAGTTAAAAAGGGAAGTCAACTCAAAAATGTTCTTTTCAGTAATATGTTGTATGTGCTACCACTAGTTTAAACTCAATATTCTGATTAACATTGCGTTTGTGGAATATGAGTTAAGAAGAAAAATCCAGCTAGTTTTATGCATCTCCAGGGGCGGCGGTTTTACCTTGTACTGCCACTTGCTGTCGACTGACGACAACATGAACTTGTGAACATCACACGAGCAAACTCAGAAAACAGGTGAGTTGCTATGGACGTTACCTGAGCCCTTACTGGGCACCTCAACTTCGTTCCTTTTCACCCAGGTGGCGTATCACCTAAGCAAAAAAAAGCCAACAAGTGTTTTTTGGGGGTTTTTTAAAGTAAAAAACAAAGTATATGTTTCACCCAAAATAATAATAAAAAAAAAAAAAAAAGGAGTGGAAATGTCATTGTGCATCTGACCCTGCATCACGAGACCTTCATCATGACATACGGTAAATTGTGTGCGACAAAGTGTACAGAGGTTGTCTTTTTGTTTTTTACTCTGTGGATTATTTCTAGTGGACTATCATGGAAAACTGTCAAGAGCAGCGATCACATTGCTTACTTGACTTTTTGGTGACTTTTGCATCTGCCACATGTTCGTTGTAAGTCATTTAAGACTACCAGTACATTCCTCTCACATACAAGTGTTAATAATATCCGGTACACTAAAATGCCTGCATGTGCATTTTTGAGGGGTTTTCCATGCATGTGTCTTATCTCCTAAACGTCTTGATATGGACTTGACAATGCATGTATATGTGTAAACTCAGCTTTAATGAATAACAAAACAGGCCATCGGGCCTCTGTGTGACACGCGCGCTGTCGTTAACGACAAAAAAAACACTGGAAAGTCGACACGCTGTCGGCAAACGAAGACAACAGTTTGGCCGGCTACGTTGTCATTAAGTGCATGCAAATGTGGGACATGGCTGCCTTTAACCAGAAGCAAACATTTCTCTCTGGAGGATTGCACACACAAAGCGAGCTGCTCTGCCTTCTGCGCCACACATGCCGGCCAAATGTACCGGATGCAATTGTTGTTGGGTGCCAGGATGGGTGAGATGGTCACCTATGTACACATGCATATATAGAATATGTGTTTATAATATGGATGTCATATTTTTTTTATCCTGCAGTCTATGCTGCCCCCAACAGGCCGGGCATGATGATGATAATGCGTCTGTTTTTACTTTTGCAGTATTAGTAAGTAAGTCAGTTGGCTGTTATTTGATCATTTATTATTTTATTTTTATTTTCAGTATAGTAAGTAGATGATTGCTGAATCACACTGGGGCAGTGTAGTGAGTCAAATAATGACTAGCTGTATTTATCAGACCGCCTGTCAAAGAGAGAGCATTCAGCATCCGTGTGGGTTTTACATTTTGAGCAGGAGGTTGTCGTCACTCATTTTTCTGTTGGAAAATAATTTAATTTTTACATCTCAACCCAATACATAATAAAGTGCTTTTTTTGGAATGTAATTCTTGGGGAAAATAAAATGTAAATTGAATATTTAAAAAAAAAAACATGATTTGGTGTTGTTTGTATTTCAGACACATGAAAGCATTTTGGTGCTGTTCTAATAAATTTGCTCAGCACTGTATTTCTCAATTGGTTGTTTTTGGACATGCCAAATAGTGCTCCGGACATATTTTACAACTTTCACTGTAGACACTATTGAGTCAATTAGTTTTATTTTACTGAGTTTACACAACAGTTATTGTTGTTGACAAGTGGTAATGTGCTTAGCAAAAACATGTCCCTATTTTTGCTTTTATTGTTGTTTGTCTGTTGGGAAGTAGGTTAGGGGGTCAACTAATTTTATTTGGCTGTAAACATGTTTAGTGGAAATCTGCAAAGTAATTACAATGACAAATTGGGAAACAAATATGTTGAGTTAGATCTTAAAAAAAGATTCAAATTAAAACTAGAGTCAGATTTTTTTCTACCATGTCAAGTTTTTTTTTTTTCCTTTTTCCACAGCTTACCCTGCAGATAAGCAAAATTCCACTGATTAGCTGTAGACTGTAGAAAGAAGAGCTGATTATGATTGTACTCATCCATAGCTATGTGGCAATCTGTTGTGGAGTCATATCCGCAAACAAAAACTAGCATAGTAAGAATTAACGGGATAAACCTTGCAACCATACTGCTGTAAATCCAATTTCATTTTATGCTCTATTTTTTTTTTTTTTCAAAGCTTGTAATTGTTCCATCTTAGTTTTATTTATATGCATATTTGATTCACATTAAAACAGGGATCCTTTAGCTAAAGAAAATTGACGTGATAAAGAAAAACAAATCAGTTTTGGATTGCACACCCAAAAATTAGTTAAAAACAGCCGTCAGACCCAACTCAACAAAAATTGTGTTTTCCCCAGTGTTATTGGTCATGATATTGATAATATTGATATCAGTGTTGGAACTAATGTTGGTTTGTATTTTTGTCCCGGAAGGAGAAAATATAAATTACATACGAAGGAAAATCATTTGATGATCTGTCCACCTTACTTACTAAAAATACAAAATATTTGTATTGGTACTGGCAATAGCAGCTTTGTACTTGGCATTAAACCTGCCTAGCCCAAAGAGTGGATATTAAAACACTATAAAAAAATAAAATAAAATAAAGTTTAGTAGGTGTAACCAACAGAAATTTTCCCATTTCCCCTTAATTGTAAACTTTTGCATTTCATTGCAACTCTGAAACAAGTGTTGCTATTCCTTTGCAATTTTTTCCCCTGAGTTTTTCGTCACTAGTGAGCTTTGCCATCATGTCCTGGCAGAAGTCGCTTGTAAACAGTCAACCATAATGACATGTGCCCTGTCGAACAGACATGACAAACCTAATCCCTGCCTGTCTAAAGACACACCAAGAATGTCTGGAGCACTCTGGAGGTCTGGTTTGGTCGTGCGTGCGTGGCTGGAAAAAGGACAGTGGGGCCCGAGGCCAGAGGAGTCTGCAGCTTGTGCGGGGGTTCTTGACCTCTGTGCATCCTCCAAAATAGAGATATCATATTTAGCTTTGTTGACCAAATAATGGAGTGAGCTGCCAACCCCTTAAGCCACTACAGAGGCTCCAACTTAAGCTGTGGACTGTCACTGCTGGTGTTTTTGGGGGTCGATCAGGTAGAAACGAGGGGGTATTTGGTGGCCGATATTCAGAAGCGTTTGCTCAGCAGCCTGTTGCTCCGGTTCTTGTTTGGAGCTGCGGTCCTCCCTTGGAAATATGGAAGCAAATTCCTTTTCCCCGTCCCCACAATGGGAAGGCGCTGCCAGCTTCCCCTGGCAACAAGGCCCCGGAACGAGGGCCAGTTCTCCCTCGCTCGTCCCACAAGAGCCTTTCATGTTCCCAAAACCGCAGCCGGAGCGAGGCGCCTCGGTTTCAACAGCAGCAGACCAGCATGTGTTTGCCTAATTCCTGAGACATGATGACAGTGGTCTCCCAGCCCGCGAAAAGACAGCTTGGCTTTTTATCCTCAACCCCACCCCCCCGCACCCACCCCCTTTTCCTCATGCACTTTAATTATTATTTTCTGCTCTTGACGACTTCCAATACTTACACACCACATGTTTTCTCATTACACATGTTTTTATGAGCGACCCCAAAACTTTTTCGGTTACCCTTCTCCTCCCTCAAAAGCTTTGCCAGCAAACGAGCCGACAATGGCCAAGAAAAAACAACAAGGGAGGTTTTTCATGGCTCAGCAGACTATAGCGGCACTACTGCCCATTAAGGTGGAAGATGCTACAGCTGGTTTCTATATGAAAATAAAAGGAAGCCACCGCTTTATAGGTTCTATACAGCCACAATGCACATTTTCGCAGTTTGGCATTCATCGATTACTTAATTTTGGGGGAGATCCTACTTGTTATCTGGTGAAAAACTGTCCTAGTCACTGTTTTGCACTTGATACTGTTAGAAAAAAAAACCTACAATTTTGACTAGCCTATATATTACCAATATTTGGGGAATACTGTACTATAAAAATAGCAGATAAAGGCAGATATAGACATTGCCTCAGTCAATGTCATTTTTGTGCGGCCATTTTTGTTCCTAGGCAGAATTGAAGGGACACAATCAAGAACACCCCACCAGATTTTGGAGTATGTACATATACATATTAAAATTCTAAAATAAAAATAAAACATTTGACAAAACATCAGGAAATACAATGGAAGCACCTGCAATTATTTCAGCTTAGTGTTATTGTTGATGCACTAAAATTTATAAGCTCATAATTTAGCCCATTAGTATCATGTTGCTAACCAAAACAACATCACCTTGGGGGGGCTGGTTCAATGCCACTTATTTCTTCTGTTCAGTCTTTCGTTCTTGCCATTTCTGACATTTTTTTTCCCATTTTAAACTCGACTGTCACTTCTAAGTTACAATACACCACAAGCATTGTTAAATATAATTCCAAAAACATGATTTTTACCAATAAAAGCCATAAACCCACGAACCCCGCTTCTGCCCTATTGAACTTTTTCTCACACTTTGCGGTGTCACATCCTTTAGTTTCATGCTGTCTGGCTGATAAATTCACATTTTTATTTTTATGTGAAAGAACACAGCACAGTGTAATGGAGGTCACGCACCGGACTAGCATCCCGCCAAGATCGTCAAACAGCGACACTTTGTCACGGACTCTCGGCGCCTGACGATCACGCAAAAAAAAAAATTCTGGATGAAAAGCTGTCATTAAACGGCAACCGAAAATTTTCCACGTCGACACGAGACCCTTCGGCCGTGAACTCCGGTTCCTGTGACCCCGTTACAAGTGCATCTTCAGCTCTCGGGCCAACATGACTAATTGGAAGGGAAGTAAATGTTTTTTGAACCATGTACAGCAACCGCGATTTACAGCATGGAGTGGTGGTTGCAAACAGGAACTCAACACTTGGCTTGATAGCTGTTGGACCCTCCGACCTCCCTTACTCACTACATGATGACGCCACAAGTCAAGTGGGTCTTACAGTTATGTGACACTGCACATGTTTTAAGAACCTATACAAGAAAATTGGTGTTATAAAAATGTGGTCCCTTTTCCATGCAGCTTAATACTATGAAGATTAGAAATAGCTTTCAATATGATAACCACATGGATTCCCTGGCAACAGGTTGAACTTGGGGGAAAAAAAGGACATGGAGAGTCAACACTGTAATGTACTAACATAAGACATTATACTAGATTTAGTAAAGGTTAGTACAAAGGCCAAAAAAAGAAAAATATTCTTTCCCTGTCAGGAAAGTAACTGTTTTAGTTGATAGACGCCAGTTGTCACACACAATGAACACTAGTTAACGACTGAGCCCATTTGAACAGTTGCTAACCAAAACAGCAGAACCTACTGATTAAGATTGGAGACTTATCATATGTAGTAATAGGAATAATCGTAAATGATTTTGTCTTTAATTATGCATGACTGCAGAGGTTTAATCCACCAAAAGAAGGATTTTTTTGTTTGTTTGTTTGTAGCTGTCACATCACACAGTTTTGTTGCTAGGCAGACTTCTTGTGGCATAATTATTATTGCCCTAATATTGTGTTAAATCAAAATAAAACATTTGCTTTTACTTTGGGAAACAATGATCATTTTCTAACATGTTATGGGACAAACCAGTAACTGAGTCATAGTTGTTTTTGTGTATTGTCTGCACTGTCAATTTCAAAATCATGTCCTATTTTTTTTTCATAAAAGGTTTAAAATCCAATTAATCTATTACCATAATTGACAATTTAACTATGATTAAAATAATTGTTTGCTGCATCTCTACATTTAAATCAATCAGTAAAACTATCAATTCAATGACAAATTCCATGAAATCAAAATGCCATTAAATAATTAACAAGGTGTGATTATTAAATAGGTTCACACTGAATATTCAATAATTCAATTAATTTACTTTTTTTTAATTTCAAAATTGATTTTTCATTTTACCATTTTTACCCCTTTTTTTGTTTTGTAGAAGAAATGTATATGTTGATGCTTTATATGATGTATAATATTCGTGAAACTAACCACACTTGGAAAGAAAAAATATGATTTTTTTTAAACCCCTACAGTTGCACACACAAGTGTAATCTTCATGATATTTGCAATTAAAAGCAGTATATTCAACGAAATACACTTCGAATGAAGCTCCTCAATTCTGTACAATGTAGTTCCACGAGATGGTATCAAAGATAAATAACAGTATTCCTTTGGTGAGTACTTCAGCAAATAATGGAGGTATGATTACAAAAAAAAATAAATGAAAAAAAAAAATTGCCAATGCCGAACCTCAAGTATGTTGGTGTTGACTGCTTTCACATTTTCTGCACTTCTAAGTAGCCATGCCTGTGCCTCCCTCCGAAGAACTCAACACCACATGGATGGCTTGGTGGAGCGCCTGTGGCTGTCGTTGCACGTGTTTCGTTTCACCACTCGTTTCCGACGGCTTACCAGGGCTCGTTGCCCAGCCAGACGCCCCGTGACATGCACTTATCCCGGGCGTCGCTTCAGCGCCAAGTCAAACAACCGCCCCCTCTCGGTATCTTCGCATTTTTTTCGTCTACAAACGTCCTTTGCGTTTATTTTATTCCTGCGCGTACAGACGGCCGCAGTGCCTTTTTAGCTTGCCACAGCTGTGTATCTAATGCGGCGGCCATATGTGGCACGGTGACCTCCTACATAAACAGGACTGTCTGATTCACCCGTTTGGGACATAACATCAGGAAGGGCGGCGATGACGGTGGGGGTTGATGGGGTTTGGATCTTGAATGGAAGTCATGTTGGATCCGCTTCCCCCTTTGAGGGAAAAGACGGGCAGCACTTGAAACTGCCGCATTGGACGGAGGGTCCAACTCATTCTTGTTTCAGGCTCCCGTCCGTCTGTTCGCCAGAAGGTTGACGGAATCCACTTGAAAGCATTCCCTGTCCTTAAAACTGTCAGGCAACACGTGCCGTGCCTTCAAGCACAGCCAAAAACAGGGTGTCCCAAAAAATGTACTCACTATTTGACTGCCCATTACTTTATATACAGTAGTGTTTGTTGTTATTCCAGGTGAAAATAACCCTAAACAATCATAAACATGCAATTAACTTTTAAAGAAGGAGCATTTTTAATTTAGTGCGACTGGAAATATAAAATCATCACGTTAGTGAAAGACAGTTTTGACGACACTTTCACAAGGACGCGACACACCGTTGTATTCGTGAATACAGTACACTACTCACTAATTTGGGGATTTTGCACATTAAAATGTTCAGTGTTTCATAGGGCTGGGTATCGATTCAGATTTCCAGAATCGATTCGATTCAATTCACAAGGGCCCGATTCGATTCACAACAATTTTCGATTCAGTTGAGGAATTCACGCAGTAGCTATTTTAGACAGTCAAAATTACCAATGCTGCAAATAGTAGAAACTTCTGACTCTAATTTAATGCTTTAGTAAAAATATGAATATTTACATTAAGAATTGAATCCATTGCAGTTACACTAATAATCTGTTTGGTTTAACATGGCCTTATAAAAACAAATAATTTAAATCAATTACAACCACAGTACAGGCTGTGTAAATAAAGTGAAAAAAAAAATTGACACTCACAACATTCACATTGTTGTGACATCCATCCATCCATCCATCCATTTTCTTAAAAGCTTTTCCTCACAAGGGTCGCGAGGGTGCTGGAGCCTATCCCATCTGGCTTTGGGGTATAGCGATATATTGATACATGGTTTTATGTATCGATATTGGGATATGAAAAGGCGTATCGATATTAAATCGATATATCGATATTTTGAACCCAGCCCGAGTGTTTCAGTACGTATTGCACAACTTTCTGTTCTCTCACAAGAAGGTGAAGGACAAAATTCACAACAGATTGATTGCATTTCTACGACGGGCCACATACATTTTTTATTTTTTTTTCAGAGGAAACGGTGGGATTTACTGAGAAAAAAATATAGCAAATTTGCCACGTTATAAAGTGGCAAATTGCCAAAATTTGCGAGAAAAAACTCAGAAACTTACAAATACACGTAGCGTTGCTATAGTCTAATGTGGGGATTCGTTGGTGGTTAATGGGACATAGTTTATAAACTGAAAAGGCAGGATAGACACAAATTTATTCTTAATTTAAACTTTACTCGTCATAGACGGCAGCTAGAGCGACAAAATCAGCTGATTAACACTAACCAATCAGAAGCTAGCATACTTTAGGTAAATGCAAGTGAACGACGGAGAGCAGCAGATTCGACACGTAAACTTAGCTACTTGTACAAAGAAATACCAAAATGTATGAATGTGTAAATAATAATTGTGGAAACATAAATGTACAAGTAAATATACATTTTAACAAATTCAATTAAATGCTTGATCCTCAGGGTGTGGACCTTCACAAAGTGAGGCGTCGACATCGGTGGCAGTACCCAACGCTCCAAAGTGCAAATGCTTAACATGATATGGTTCATCTCTGCCAAAGCAATTAAGACCAAAGAGTGTTGGCACAAAGATCTGAGTAGTACGCTACATGTATTTATCGTAAGTTTCTGATTCCCCCCCCCCCCCCCCCCCCTGCAAATCTACCACTTTATAAAGTCGAATTTTTTTTTTTTTTTTTCTTTGTCACTTAAGTGGTAAATTTGCAAGTTTTTTTCTCTGGATATTGCCCCACCCGCTAAAAAATATATATTTATATGTGGCCCTAATACGCTGTCGTACATTTCAGTTCATTTCAATGGGGATTTTTTTTAAAATTAAATATGCAAATAAATTAATTCAACTTTTTATTCAAGGTTTTCAAGGTTATATCTTGTCAAAAAGTGTGCATATTTTTGTGGGGGTGCCCGTGCATTTGGAGTACTTTGAAGCCCACCATCGTTCTTTTGGGCTTAGCTTTACGATGCAGACGATCGGCAAGGCAGAACAATTAAGCGATTATGTTCCTCGTCCAAACAGAGTAAGTGATTGATGTGGGTGGGCCGCCATGTCTACCACAAACGACCCCGCCCGCAATGATCTGGCTGCAAGTATCAGGTGTGCTGAGCGTTCTAATTACACGTGTATCTAAAGGCCTTTTCACCGGGTGGTCTTTCCAGCCAATGGCCACCTCTGTCTGCGACCGCTCAACTGAGTCAACAGTTCGGACAATGCCTTCCCTCTCGCCAACGCCAAAGGGGGGGGGGGGGGGCTCCCAGAACAGCTTCCAGGCATTTCATTGCATTACATCAGATCAAAAGCAATAAGCTAATTACAAGCTGGCGTGGTGGGCAGTAAATAGCGAATCAGCATAATTGATTTAATCCTCTCAGCGCTCGAGTGAAAAATGTATCAATGACCAAGGCCAAAAAGGTCTTTTATTCTTCTTCGTCTTCCCGGCAATGGTGACGATTACAGGAAATAAAAACAATCATGTCATGGTTTATTCAGGCAAATTGAACTCAAGTGAAACCAACGAGGGAGGACTTGGATATCGATACAATACCAAGGCCAATTTCGCAGATACAAATACTTTTCAATATTCACACTGGATACATCATCAAATTGCGGAATCTCTAAGTATTTGCATTACAGAAAGATAGTTGTACCTTTCTTTCTGATACAGATGATTCGCTGATGTGTCAAACTGCCGCAGTATAGCGCCAACTACTGGTGAGGAGGATTACTCGGTCAGCTTTTTAAAGAACAAATATTTAATAATTATGTTAATGTAAAGTGTAAGGAAACTCTGATTGAAAAAATAAATAATGTCCCCACTTAAGTGTGCGTGTTTTTTTTTCCTTTAGAAAATAAAAACTCCACAAAACAAATCCCAAGTAGAATGTCTGTATTAAGACAATATAATACAATGCAACTAACTAGTGTCCACTGCTGATTGTTTTGAATATTCCAAGAGTGTTTTGGAGGTTCATGTTCAGAATACTGACTGGAAATGGATCAGGACACATTTAGACGCACTTATTTGCACAGCCAGGACAGTTCAATGTTTTTCTTCCATCATTTATTGCAGAAAGACGCTTTGCACGTGTTTTAATATGCATCTTAAAAGCAAAAAAAAAAGCGCTTTTCATCAACGTTTCACTTATTCATGGCGCTGTGAGAAAAGTATTTTAGAGCAAAGCCGTGTTATCACACGCTAGTCGTTTTCCACCTGAGGACATGCGCTTTAGTGACAGTTTGAGGTGGGGCCACTGATACACGCGCCGTGTTCACGACACATGCAATATCAAAGGGTAGGCGAGGGGAAGGGACCCATATACAACTTGTGTCCTGTGTGATAGACAGAGCACAGCAATATATTCTCGGTTCTATGCATCATCATACCTCTTTATCCTCACAATTATAAAAAAAATAAAAATAAAATAAAAATAAATAAATTAAAAAAAACACGTCAAATAGAATTAACTAGTGTACATTCCGTTCTTCTTTTATTATTCCTCCAACTCCAGTTCCAACGATGGATACAAAATTGGCTGGACATGACACACACAAAAGTACGGTAAACTACGGAATTAATTCGAAGGAGCCCCAGTAAGACATTTTTTTTGTTTAGTTTTTTGCCTAACCGTCTAATGAACGGCGTAAACGTTTGATGATTATTTAGAAGATTTGTTATGAAAAAGAAGCTCAGTTCTTCTCCATTCTTTTGGTACTACATGACATTAGTTGCTAGACTAGGAGGGCGGAATCCACCATTTGGCGTCATTCGTCCAAGTTCTAATCCAATTTCTGGAGACAGTTTGTGAGACTGACAGACTGGCCGGAATATTATTTGTATTATCAGTTTCACTGCTAGTTTAAAAACGTGGTGTACTTTGAAACTGTGGTCAGTGTAACACAAAACTAATTCAATGTTTTACTGCCATGTAAGAACATGAAAAGTCAGGAATATGTAAACCCTAATTTGCTTTTTGCTCTCATCTATGTCCAAACTCCTGCTGGACACACCTTGACGGCATATGTAGGATATTTTCTGACATTTGGAGACAAAACGTACAGAAAGCGAGTCAAATTGGCCCCCGTGCCTCGTCTTTTTTTGGCCCCGGCTGAGACGAGTGGCAGCCCTCTCGCCGACCTCTCATGTGTCAAACAGTGCTCTGATCTAGCCTCGTTTTCTGGGAGGATGTAGAAGATGTGGCCCGATCGTGAACTAAGAAGAGCCTGCGTCATTGATACGCCGCTAGATTGCAGTGCAACTAAGCCACCTAGAGGACAACGGCGGAGTCTCTGTGTTTTCGCACTTGTCCTGCGTAAATAACCCTAAAATTATCCTATAAAAGCATATCATCTTAAAATTCCTCCCACGTCATCTGGTTCTGATTAATGTTTTTTTTTTTTTTACAACGTGGAATTAAAGTGCGGCGGAGACGTGACCTGTGCATGTCCGAGACGAGCTGTTACTCTGTTCTTTCCTTAACTCTTTCCATGTGATCGACTCCAAGTTAGAATAGAACAGCAAAAGGCTTTATTAGTTCAGTTCCACTGTAGCAACGTGGACAGGAGCAGCACACCAGAATGTCAAAAACCCCAAAATATGCACATGTAAATTTATAACATCAGGCAATGAGACTGAGCAAAATGCACAGCAGCTGACAGATGACGCTTTTTCAGGCGGTTACAGTATTTGAGACTTTTGGGTGATTCTACTGATTAGTGGATTTCAAAAGTAACCAAATTATATTACAAGTTACTTTACATTCAGCAGATACTACAGACCAGCTTAACATAAAAAATAAATAACCTTTATGACTTAATATAATTGTTTTTAATGTAAATTAAAAAAAGACAGTTTTCATCTTCAATTAATGATTTTTTTTTATATAAATATTTAATATGGGCATTATGTTTTATTTGAAATAATTAACTATTAAAGTTGTAATGGCAAAAGTCAACATTGATAATTTACATTGTTTATAAATATAACAATTTCAATTGGGGACCTCCTGCTGTTACTAAGCTTGAATGTATACAAGGTTATTGAAGCTAGATAACACTGTCGACGGCATGGAGTGTGCAACAAAACTTAAGATCTTTGTTTTTATCTGACAAACTCAAATAGTGACTGTACCTTTCCTTGACGTACAACTTGGAATGACAATTCTAAAATGATTCGCAATTCAGCATTGTTCATCTATCTAGTATGTATAATTTGAATTTAGAACCAAACAGCACCTTGAGTTGCATTTTAATGTATGAAAGGTGCTATATAAATAAAGTTTGCTTGATTGATCGATCAATCGATCGATTGATTGATTGACTTAAAATCTGTGAGAACTTGGAAATGAGCAAAATGTAAATGTTCGCCTCAGACTTTTTGTCGGTCTCTTCAAAACAAAATTTCAGGTTCGTAAGTCCAACTGGCTTTGCGGAGTGAATTTTTAAAAAAACGTGTTCGCTCCCTGAACGGCAGCTGCCTTGTTCGCAACGGGTGATCGTCACTCATCCGATGGCGTGGGCGTACGGCGTTGGCGGCCTGCTATACATACGCCTCACGGAAATGTTTTGCACGAGCTCTTGACGGATGAACGCCGCTTGTGTCGCCTAAAAAAAAAAAAGCCTTCTTCCCCGATCCGCCGGGTGGCAGCTGTTTAATGCGACCATTCCGGCGATTCAACACATGACTCCATTATGGCCGCCGAGCCGTGAGAAGAACCAGGACGGAGGGTGGCGGGGGCGAACGCTTTTGGAGCGCTACCCACTAAATGGGATCTTTCATTTCACAGGCCTCCTGATATGCCGTTTGTGTAACAGAAAAGAGGAATCAAGGCTTTTTGAAAGCACATTAAGCAGAAAGCAATTAACCCGCGCACACAGTAGTTAATTTTTGTATTAATACTTCCAACAGCTGGCGCCGTACCGCTTCCTCATTCTTTATCTCCGCTCCAGCTGTTGCGAGGACATTAAAGAGGATTTGTCTGCAATAAAGTGGCTCCGTATAGAGATACCTCGCTGAGGAGTGGAAGCCACGGGGAAAAGCGGGTGGCGAGGATTTACATACAGACCGTCGTTTTCAATAACCTGCCGGTCCGTCTTTTTTTTTTTTTTTTTTTTCAGCGAGTGCTTCAAAGGCCTTTCTTCTTCTTCTGCAGTGTACATTTCAAAGACATCTATTGACACCCTCAACAGATGTGCTGCTCCGTGGAACACTTGTCAGGCTGTCAATTGGCTCCTAAAGTCGAGGCCCGGGACATTTGATTATACACATTCAACGCCACGAGCGTCCTCCGTGTAAGAAAAAAAAAAGGCCAAAAGGCAGGCGGCTAAGGCAAAATACAAATAAATACAATCTAATTAAAACAGACATAGAGTGGTGAGCACAGATGGTTCACAGTTGTGAGGTCGGGGGTTTGAATCCAAGCTTTGGCCTATCTGTGTGGATTTTGCACGTCCTTCCGTACTTGTGTGGGTTTTCTCTGGACACTTCGGCCCATTGAAGACTCTAAATTGCCTATTTATGTGAAAGTCAGTGAGTTATCTGTTTGTGTCCTGTCCTGTGATTTGCTGGCAACCAGTCTCCTCTTCGTCCAAATTCAGCTGGGATAGGCTCCATCTCACCCACAACCCAAAGGAGGATATGCAGTATAGAAATAGGGTGGATGAAAAACTGACTAATTTGTTGGTTTTTCATGGCTCGTGTATGGATTTTGTTTATCTTTGATTTCTTTACTCTGCAGTGGAACCTAGAAGGCTCAAATCTGCCCATAAGAAATAATGTACGTAAGTAGAAATCTGTTCCCAGGTTGGATGTTCTGGTTGTCTTAGTGCCCAGCAGAAGTCACGTGCAAATCTAACTGTGCACAGGGGATGAATTTTCTTTGTTTTGATATCTTGTTTGACAAAATCAGCTAGAATAAGGCTTTTTGTGCACACTATTGTGAAATGAAATGCAGCCAGCTCCCTGGCAATCGAAGCGGCTCCTCTCATTCTTAAAATCAAAGGCGGTCGAGGCACACACGATGCTTGAGATTGCGGAAGCAGAAATCGACCCACTTGGGTCAGTACATGAGATCAGCGGGCGCAAAGTGTGTTTGAACTTACGGCTGATGTAGTCGGCCGCACATGTGACATGGGCAGTTGACTCTAACCCTGTTAGACTTTGCTTTACTAGCATGATAACACAATGCACCTCACTCTTACTGGACACATTGACACAATCTAATAAGATCAGTCTTGTAACTTGTCACCATTACATCATCAATGTACTTGTACTGGTGACAAGTTGGCCAATTCTAGATTTAGCATGCCCTGGCATGTTAGCATCACGCATCAAACACTTTTTTTGGTTCAGTTGTTTTTCTACGCGGTGAACATTGTGGCTCCTAATTCTGTGGTGGATAGCTCCCCGAAAGGGATGTTTTTTTTTGGTTTAGCCCAATGGGGGTCGTCGCCGATCGTCAAAACAAACATGCCAACAACACGTCGAGCTGGGCCAGCCGCATCCGCCTTGTCTTAAATCAGCGTAACCCGCGACACGTGTGCGCCGGCTTGGGCGGCGTGGCCCGAAGCATGCCTGGTACATGACGTGTCACAAGCTGCGACGTATTAAGAGTCAGAGGTTAGCCCGAGCCAAAAAAGGCTTGCTCAGCACTGGAAATTGTCACGACGTGTACGTCATCGTAACGGAAGGGAGTGACGGGGAGGATTTATGCGGCGCGCTGTAATTGAATATAATTGAGCAAGTGCTTGACACTTGATATGGATTTACAGCGCCACCACTCAGCCTAAGATCATTCTTTCCTCTTGGCTGATGACTGATTTTGGTTTTCCGCGCGTGGAGCTTCGGCTAATTATAACAATACTGCGCGATCCGTCTTTGAAGCCATCGCTTCATCCAGTGACTAACCTTGCCACAGAAGAAAAGTGCACTGTGGCAATTTCTTTCCTTCTTTGCACAATTAGTGACAGACATTATGAGAGCACAATTAGAGCGAGAAACGTCTTAATTTATAGCAACGCTCTGTTTGTCATTGGGCTTGGCTACCGCTTTGTTGCGTAAGCATGTGTGGCGTAATTACCAGTACAGTTAGGAGAGATTTACAACGGTGGGTGATGATGATGAGGACCGTGTAGGAGGATGGGGTTGGGGGGGGGGGGGGTGGTGGAGGTTGCTGGGTGGATGAAGCCCTCCAGATGTGTGGGACGGGGGGGGCCGTAACCAGGGCGGCGTGGTTCCACTTAAAACTCAGCGGGAGAGGAGCTGTGAAGTCGATGCGCCACGTCCAGCGTGCGCTAGCATGTGTATGATATGGTCCACCATCAAATATTTCAACGTGCATGTCATGCATGCTTGTGTTGTAAAAATACTACTTTTTCATTGCAGCTTGGCTGTGTTAAACACATGCTCCAGACACAAAGATTTACTGATGACAACTAATTCTACGTTGCTTGTTGTGGCATGATAGCATAATGCATCATATGTTTATTGGCTGCATTAGGCAAGCTCGCAGATCTAATTAGATCCAACACAAGAGCTGTTACGATTTATTTCTGACAAGTTACCTCATTCTTCTACACTTATTGACTGCAATACCTGAAGAATCTAATGAGACCCAATCCAAGATCTGAAACAATTTACTGGCGACAAGTTACTTGATTCTACTTTGCTTGCCCTAGCATGGGTCGCACAATGCATCATAAAGTTACCGGCTACATTCGGTACACCTGCATAAGTGAGTGCACCTCAACTTCCATCAAGCAGCATGGAAGTGGCACCTACGGGAACCAGGTGTTACTTCCTCCTGCTTCTTTTGCAGTGCGAAGCAGCCAGGCTGGAGGAATGGAAGGCATTAAAGTCCAGATTTGAGCCAGAACTCAAGTCAACATCCATACCCAGCTCTGCGTGACATGAGCGCCGGATGTCATATCAAGCACATTTATTAGGCTTCTTCCTCTGTCAAAGTGGTGACGCGCAGCAGCAGACAGGCTGTCTAAGCATTGCGGGTAAAGATGGAGGGCTGTACTTTTTGGGGGTATATATATTACATGTTGGTACTAAAGTAATGTGTTCCACCAATGATGACAAAAAAAAAAGGGGGGTGGGGGGGGCGCTGGTGGAGTAAGTTCATTTCTACTCATGTATGGTTAAATGTTAGAGTGTCATGAACATTTTATTTAAAATAGGACTAATAGTGGCATTACGCCCTGCGATTGGTTGGCAACCAGTCTAGGGTGTCACCCGCCTACTGCCCAGAGCCAGCTGAGATAGGCGCCAGCAGCCCCCGCGACCCTTGTGAGGAATAAGCGGTCAAGAAAATGGATGGATGGATGGATAGTGGCATTACATAAAGCACTTTACTAGCAGTACTAGTAGAAATAGATGCAGAGATGTTGAAGGCAGTAGTAAAAAAAATAAAAAATAAAAAAATACTAGTCAGACACATTTGCTGCATTTTATCATTGCACACATTTAAACCATGAATAACACATTCATATTTATTTTATCTTGCTTTGTTGTTATATTTTTTTATTTTCACAATTATTGGGACTTTACTGGGCTTATCTGGTACCTCAGTTATCATATTTTGTACGTGTGTTGGTACGACAATAGAAATTCCTTGAATCCTTGAAAAAGTCAATGTTAAATATAACTTGAAGTTGAAAATAAAAATAAATTAGCAATAAGTAAAATGATAATATAGTAAAAGATTAACAGTTAAAAACAAAGACAAATGACTCTTCCTGTTGTGCGCGCCTTGGCGTTCTAGAATCAATGTGGTGCTGTATATGCTTGGACTACACACAAGAAAAGAAGAGTAGAAGAAGAAAGTTGCACTTGAGCTCTATTAATATAACTGATTTTTCACAGATTGTGAACAATATCTGCCTTTGAGTATCATGTTATATTACCCGTGCATATGTGTTCCAACACTGTTTGTATGTGATTATTCGTTATTTGAAGGAATACCACTCCAAGATGTCAATGCTAATTTTCCATTAGTATGTCAATGGGATTTTATTGGTTGTAGCATTAGCGATGTTTTGTTTTTGTTGTTGTTGTTGTTGTTGTTGTTTTTAAAGAAAACATGTATCTAAACATACAATTTATAGTAATTTTTGTTGTTGTGTGTTTAGTTTTACATTAAACTCCAACTGGAATATCATTAATTAAGCAGTTTATAGCACACTTAGGGATGGCAAAATCACATTAATGTCACACAATTGCTGCACTATAGCAACACGGCACATTCAGCTTACTTCAAAAACGTCACAAACTTTCAAACGTATTGTGCCCATTCGGCACATTATTCGTTTTTCTTCTATGTCTCGGCTTTATTGCAGTTCCCCGGCGTTAGTTGCTGGTTTTGACAGTAGATACTAGAAACACATTGTTAGTGAGTAGAGCAAGTAGGCGGTGCACAGCGGAAAAGGACTACGTGTCGTCCAACTTCCTGCGATCACTTGCAATGTCTTAATGGAGCTTTTATGCTGCCCAGGCTTACTGCTTTAAAGTTCACAAAAAAAAGCTCCTTTGATTTTTTATTTTTTTTTTCCATTTCAAAGTGTGGTATCATACAAATATGTCGGGCACACACATACATTTGTACATACGGCTCTCATCACAGGAGAATGGACTGTATCCCTAACAACTTGCAGATGTCACACTTTTTGTCTAGTGCGGTTTATGTCGGGCTATAAATTGAAGGTAGATTCTTTTTTTTGTGAGTGTGATGTAGAAGACAGGTTTAAATGGGCCTAATTTCACTTTGAAATGTGCCACTCGTTAAATGGTGCTACTTTCAGATCGTTTTTTGTTTTTTTGTTTTTTTACTGGTCACGGGACATCTGGCACCCATTCCGGGTTGAGTGCCAACAAGCGACAGACCAAGCTGCTCTCGACTTTTTAACAAAAAGCTCATGATGAGCAAAAATGCAAAGCTTTTGTTGTTTGTTTCGACATTGTGTTCCCCTTAAGACTTCCTTTCGCCTTGACGCTCTCTGCTGAGAAACTGATCCTTATTGAGTTATATATGAGGGATTGAACAACCGTGTAGCGCAGCCTCCCTTAAATCCACTGCGGTTGGCGTGAAGAGAGTGCTTCATTAATGCATTAGAGCTCCCAAAGGCTCGCGGGCTGCAGACGGTCCGCCGTGCAATTTTAAAAACAACAACTGAATGCTGTCGAAGAAATAATAAGTACCGGTACCTGTGATTATCTGGCAACCATCCAGGTGTCTTTCGCCCCAAGTCAGCTGGGATTGGCTCCACTTACACCTGACCTGAATGACAAGTGGTATTGAAATATACATTTAAAAAAAATAAAAAAATATGTAAATATAAGTAATACACAGTAAATAACAAAAAATCTATATAATTACAACTCTCTTAATGTATGAATACATACTGTATGTATAAATTAAAATTTAAATAAAATGGAATGAAGACATGATATCTAAATATAATAATGGATACATAATGAAAATACTGTAATACATAATGATTACTTTTTTTTACTAATGTACAAAACACATTAAATGACAAATAATCATATATATATATATATATATATATATATATATATATATATATATATATATATATATATATATATTTGTAAAATATGCAGGTATAATGCAAATAAATAAAATGTATGAAGACAGATGCAATGGAAGTATTTAAGGAGTGAAGAAGTCAACAACTATCTGGGTTCCAAATTTTTCTACTCTAATTATTCTATTTTAAATGCATCCAATGATTTATGTCTATATATAGTCTATATTTTGTATTTGTTATTATGTTGTAGAACAAAAGTTGTGTAATGTATAAAAAAGATCATAAATGAAAAATACATATGTAATGCACCCAATCAACAATATATATATTTTTGGGACATTTTCAAATTACGTCGACAACAGTAAGTCTTATAATTTAAAATAATTATGACAATAAATATAAATAAAATGTGTTTTTTATTTTACTCCATTGTCATGTATAAAAAAAGATCATAAATGAAAAATAGCACTTTAAAAAATGCATACTGTATAATATATAAACAATAAATGTGGGTACATTTGACTATAGTGATGCATATGTGTTTCCCTTACATAGTGATTCTTATACAATTATTGTTGGCAAAAAGCTGTGATAATGTATATTCCCAACCTTGCACAGAACAACTATAACCCAACACCTTATTTGACAGACATATTACAATCATATTCCACAAAACAACAGCCCAGTGTTATTTATTCCAGGTGTCATGGAATAACAATGTCATAAAAAAATTTAACCCTTTCCAGTTTTTCCATGGAGAGAACTGTTCGTGGTTTAGAATATTTAAATATGTTTAATATTATGATGCCCCATAAAAACATGCATTTTGGCCTATTATTTTGCCCCTTTTTATAGGATCCAAAGTGCACAAATAAAAGCATTGGTTTACATGTGCTTCAATTGGATAAATGTGAGACATTTTGGACTTAATGTCAGAGTTTTGCGCAGGAAAAAAAAAACTACCAACACCTTCATGTTTGAGTCCTTATTGGATGCTCGCTGCCAACATTTATGACATTTGCTGTGCTGCTTTCTCAGCCCAAAAAAAAAACATGGCTGCACAGCACTTCTCCGACTAAGTGGAACTTGTACATTGACAAGAAATATAACCTGATCCTCTCTTACACGTCATATGCGGAGAATTCTGTATTAAAATCCCCCAAATAACCCAAATAGAGTTAGCTATTGGCTCGCTGTATTTTGTCGCAAGTGTTGTAATGCCAAGGTAATCACTGGGTACATCCTCCTGTGGGCATCAGCGTACGTCAGACGGTATCACGTTCCATGAGGAAACACAACATTGCAATTTATGTGTTGGTTATAAAAGAAGTAATTCTGTTCTTGATAAGCATCTGCATTGTGAAAGAAAAGCACAGCCTCGTAATCGGTCAATAGTCGGTAAAGACCAATATAGGTTTGGTTTGTAATTCTAAATTTACGATGGGTTTGCCCATTTTCAAGTCAAGTCAAGTCAAGTCATCTTTATTTATATAGAGCTTTTCAGACAAAGTTGTCCTAGAGAATTTGTCAGATTGCTACCAAAATTTTGAAAAATACAACCCTTTGCTACATGAAGTTTGGGACGTATGAATCTTATAAGGTTCCCCAGGAAAAAGTCTCCAGAATCCATGTCTGAAAGACACATACTGCCATTTTAGTCTGAAGTGTCATTTTGGGCATTTTCACAAGTCGGTCAAAGGGGAACTTGTCCTCGGATTGCTACCAAATTTGAACTATTGGAATTATGAGCCATCCCTTTTACAGAGTCTCTAAAATGACAGGGGAGAGCTTCCACACGATATTGATATTGATCCATCACATCAAAATTACAGCACTTGTGCCAAAGCTCAACTGGATGTTGAGCACACGCGTAAAGGTTTCAGATAATAGATATTGGACATAAAATAATCATGAAAATAACTCATCAAACCCCACAGCACAGGATAATGGTTCAGGATCTTTCATAGACATCCAATAATCAGACATTTGCAGCCTGATTTTGATCCGAAGGAGGGAAGAATCCGCCCAAACCCACTTTCATGTACGGGGTTGAAATAAATCTGCAAACTTTAATCATCAGCATCTGTTTTTGTACAAAGGAAATAGTTTACTTCAGCACTACCTCTGTTGAAATTAATGAAAATTAGCTTTTCAAATTTGTATCGCTGCATTTGGAATTCCTCCCACCAGTTCCAGCATGAAAGATCAACCCGGCACTCATCTCTTCAAGCTGTTTGCAGGCCTTGTAGGCATTATTCAACAAGCGCAGCTCTCACTGACAATTAGCCCTCGCTGCAAAACATCCTGGCCCGAGCCGCTGCGTAAGTCTGTGAACGTGCCTTTTGCACGCTTTTGGATGACGAGGACGCAAACAAAGCGGCCGCCGAGCACACAAGGACATGGCAGAGAGTTTCCAGATCTGTCACTCCGCTCTCCAGACGCCGTAATGCACGTAAATGGAGGATTTGCGGTCAGCCTTGGGAGCACATGTGCGAGGGAAGTGAGGGGGAGTCACGGGGGAGGGGTGGTGGTTGGGGGTCCGCACGAGGGCAGCTGCGAGGTTGTCGGTGGGGCGTGCGCTGCTTTGATCCACCGCCGCTCAGGTGTGACGGGACGTTGACGGATGGCGAGGCGGGACAGGTCCATGTGGTTGCAGTGAGAGCGTGAGAAAGGGCACCTGTTAGGGTGATGGGAGCTGGGGAAAAAATATCATTTTTGAGTAGATGGGCCGCTGCTACACTCATTTATACACTTGTTTGAATCTGCTGGGAGGTCCAGATGTATGAAAGTGTACTAGCCATTGATGGTATTAGGTCTAGTGAGGAGTATTTTCAGTTGTACTTTTAAGTCCTCTCATGGTCACGCAATATTTAGGAAAACGACGACTCGCCAAATACCCATGAAAGTGGGACAATGTACAGCTAAATCGAATATACAGTTGGAATAATGACCTAGTTTTTAACGCAATTTACTTGTATAGAGTATCACTTCTCTTTTGTTACGTTTTTATATATCCATCAAATTTATACCCGTAAAAATATCTACCTACCTTGCTACACATCTATCTGTCTATACATCTATCCATCTATCTAGCTAATCATTTTACCATTCTAGTGGTGCATGGCTTTCTTCCAGGAGTGCCCAATAAAAGGATGATTACCTCTCAATTAAATATCAGTGCAATCTTGATTACAAACTGTCATTGCGTTGACCCTTCAGCAGGCAAGCTTCAAAGGAGCCTAACAGACTGTGCTCGCACAAACATGATGCAAACATCATCATCATCATCACTATCACCTTCTCAGCAAGTTCAAGTAGCAAGTGGCAAGTAAATCAGTCCTGGCGAAAGGATTTATGTAAGTAGCCAAGTGAACCCAAAAGGTTCATGGGCGGTTTCCTTTCATACTTGACTGTAAATCCTCTAATTGTTTTTCATTGCGTCCTTAAAGTTTGTACCACAAAACGAGCAGCTTGCCTATCTGGATACGACGCAAGATCGTGCGTCTGGACACACCTATGTTTACTTTAATTGAACACTATTTTGCCCAATAAAATTCGTCTGGGAGCAAAAAAGGTCATTAGCCACCGCCTAATGAGTCCAGTACAGATGACGCTTTGTGGAAATGTTGCTAAGTTATTTTTTTAAGTTATACATTTGCTATTTCTTGTGGGATTATTAAAACATTAGACGTGATCCTAAAACAGACAAAATTAAAGAATTGTGAGCGCTCTTGAAGGAGTTGTTCCAGGCATGCGGGCGAGGACTCGAGGCTGAGGTTTTTCGGCCGTCTGCAGCTGTAAATCTTGGCGGCGGAAGATAGTCTGCAACCGCGGTGACCTCCCTAACCTCGTCCATCTTCCTCGGCAACTCGGAGGACAGGATAAAAGTTCTCAACAAAAGGTCACCGTCTGTGTATGCTGCCATTAACAAGCTCTGTAATGAGAGCCAATATCTCGGGGAAATATTCCGGGTGTCAGCGAATGTTGCGGCCTGATGGCTTATAAATGGAATGTATCAGCGTGTTTATGTTGCCTGTTTAGCAGCACATTTTAATGCCTCGCTGGAGCACAGATGCTGTGTCAGTGCATTAACGCCAATGTCACTTGCAATAAGACTCAGATTCGGTCCTTGTTTGTGTCCTGACTGGAGCCTTTAAGCGTTGTACCTCCGTAATTGTCCTACACTAACATATTAAATGATACAGAATCAATATCTAGACTAAAATGTTTAGGTATGTAGTTACCTACATAATGTAGAAACGATAAGATATCGGTACCGGTAGGTCAGTAGCCAGGCCAACACTATACTGATACTCTCAGTTAGTAGGTATCTAAACAGTTTTGGTAGGTAAGTAGGTAGGTAGGTAGGTCAGTCGGTCGGTCGGTAGGTAGGTAGATAGATGGACAAATGGATAATAATTATATATTAGCAATATGGAGTTGCCAGATGAGGACAAGGAGCAGTAAACGACTTGTGGCAGCTAACTAGCCAGGCAAAGTTTGGCTAGCTAGCTGATGAATGGACAGATGAATAGACAAACACTTGAGAGAAAGCTAGAGAGAATTCTACATCGATAGATAGCAAGGGGTGCGTTCAGAAATACACTCTGAAGTCTGTTCACTTCAAAGAGTGTGCACGTATTAAGGGTGTCACGATTTCGATTTTTTATCGAAATCGATCGAAATTACGTCACGATTTCGAGCATCGAAATAGAAGAGAGGACACACGATTCGATGCCTTTTAACCTTGTTCCATTGAACACTCCTTGAGTTTTCCTAAGCTTTGTGTTGTGTCTTTCATTGGGCCAAAGCATGCTGTCGGTGCAAATTAACCAGATTGACAGCGGCAAACGGGGGGAGGCATGTTTGGAGTGTGTACACAAGTTACAGAAAGAAAGGGGAAAAGAACAGCGAGAGATGCTCAGCGCAGTTTATTACAATAACGATCAAAGGCTAGGGCTGCTGGATGGCAGCCACTCGTCCGGCCGCCGGCAAGCCACCGCGGAGCTTGGTAACACACTTCATTTGAATGGAGGCTTCTCGATAAAAACAAAGGCTTTGCATGCCACCTTATTCATGAGGTGCGCATTCCTTGCTGTTGTTGTCATGGTTGATATTGTGGATGGAGCAGATACACAAACCGAAAGAGGCCAGGGAGAGTTGCAATGGATTGAAATACAGCACACAGCAACTAATAACGGAACAGAGACAGTATGAATAATAAGTGAAATAAACAGGTCAATGAAATTACTTCATTGTAATTCTTCCTTCTTTTCTGTAGTAGGCTACTAGAGCAGTTTGAAGTTACTGCCAGTGACTAAATCCGTTTTTTAACAGACTTAGCCAATTAACATTTCCAAACATCTGGGCATTTCTGCTATTTCCCCAGTACAACACTATGCTACTCTTTGAACAAATACAAAATAACTTTAGCTCAGAATTTGGCCATATAATTAATACATTTGGGCATAACATACTTTTTTTTTTTTTTTTATTCCCCGCCATCTGCCTGATTTGATTGACAAGTCACTTTGCTCCAAATAGATATCTGCACACTCGCGCTGGCATCCCAAAAGTAAAAGGGGGAAAAAAAAAAGCAAACCTTTTCCGTTTGTTTTGCGTGCTGCACGCCGCAGCGTTTGTATGTTGTCCAGTAATGACAATGTCAGGCACAACGAGGCCCCACAAGGCTTCCTGGGCCGCAAAGTGACACATGCATGCGAGGAACCCTCATCACGACTGTGCGCAACCGCAGCCGCCACCACCGCCACCCCTGGGCCGTCGTAGCCAAGACGTGTTCAGTGACCAGGATAGCATAACCTCAAGTGGATGACATAGTCCCGTGGCAGGCGCTCACAGAAAACGCTATGTTTTTCTACAAGGGTGTAACCGCCCTGTCTTTTTTCCCCTTTTTAAAATCGTTGAGACTTCGCAGTGCCTTCAGACTGACGGTGGAAAACAAAGCCACATGCCCACTGTTTGCGTTGGGATTTATGGACCAGTATGATCCTTTAAATGGTCATTGGAGTGTTGCTGATTCTTTCAGCACACGGCCATCATGGTTAAGTTTAATTATAACAATCCACAGTTAGCAAAGTATTTGTTGTGTCTTGAACAGATTAGCGTACGTGACTTGCGATTCTTTTTATTCTCGTCAAACTAGTCAGCAATAAATATAGCGGTAAGGGGCAAAAATAAGTATGTTTAATGGTTAACATACCAAACATTACACTAAACAGGCAACCCAATTTATATGTATGCTAAGTAGCCTACAGATACAAGTACTATGTTTGGATTTTTCAGTATGGAACTTTTTTTATAGTTTCTCACATAGATTATGTCAGGCAGTGGTTTCCAACCTTTTTTGGCTTCTGTATTTGTCGGTGTCTTAATAACATGACAGACATGATACGCGTTTTCATCAAAATACGATCAAACAATAATAGCACACTTTGTATGTTATTTTTTACAGCCAATTTTTTTTTTTTTCATTTTGTGTGGATGAATACATGTTTCGCACCAACAAGCCATTGGTTACCCCAGCCAACTCTACTGAAGGGCCAAAATTGTGCATGGATTTTGTTGCCATGACAACTATTCTCGTTAAAGGGTTTCCAAATGTTTCATGACCTACACTTGATATTTGGTTCCTCCCTGAGACCCTAACTTAACAAAATATCTTACATGTTGCTGATGCCGAAATGTACATTTATAAATTTGCCAAGAAATTGTGCGCCAGTTTGATGATCAATTACATGGCTTACAACATTTTCCTTGGCCTGGGACCCATTCAGGTTCACGACCCTAAGATTGTGAAACTGTTAAATCACAACTGTCAACATCTCCTTTCAAAATGTGAACCTCCTCACAACATTTTCCAGTTGTTGTCATATTTGTCGTCCAGAACAAAATTAACCAACCATCTGTCATGCCGCCATTAAGAATTAGAGACGTGCAAAGTGAGCCAAAGGGTGACTTACTTCATCGGTTGTTGACGAATTCATTGTTGGTGCCTCACGCTACATCATAAATACACACATATGCATGTAAACCACTAAAAGGCAAAACCAAACGGGAAAAGCAGCGATCATGTTTCCCTGTTTGCATTCATAGTCAAGCTGAAGAAAACATGACATTGGTTCAAGGGAAAAAGTGATATTTACGAGATATAATTAATACCATCAACATGACATGAAGCTCAGTGTGTTGAGTTGAATTACGCCACTTTGCTTTTCACATGAAACCGCTCTATTATTTCTAAAAGTTTCCTCCAAGGGAAAAAAAAAAAAAAAAAAAAACGCTGTGGCCCGGTGTTGATTCTACCTGTGTCAAAAATGTTCGACGTGCCTTCAGAAGTCCTTCGCAAGCTGCCATTTCAAAGACAAGAGTATGGCGAGCGCTGTGATAGAACACGGGACGCTTGTGTAAGCGACGATGCTTTACAAAAAGAGGCCCCCAGTGTTCCCAGGAGATGTCCTCGAGAGGTAATGCCGAGGACAAACCGCTCTCTCTCGCCTTTAATGTATATTTATAGAGCTTCGCGTGCATTTAAAAAGTTTAAAACGCTATCTGATGCCTGATGAGGATCTTTGATCTGCTTCTGAGCATAATGCAAACAGATAATTATGTTTTCTTTCTTATGCCTATTGATGCAGACAAAGTTTTCCTTATGAAAAGACGAGGCGTTATCAAAGACAAGCCTGTTCTTACAAGCAATCTCCGTGACTGCAATTTGTCTCTGCGATATTTATATTCGCTTTTATGTTAGTACTGGCTCGCATAAACAATAAAATTTATGCGGATTATCTTCAATGTGATTACATTTAGATAAACACTCGTGTATACAATAGCCGAGGAATCATGTACCCATCAATGTGTTTCAATACAGTCTAACTTTTAAATGATCAACCATGATGAGATTGTATATCATTCATTGATAGACATGTCCATCATCATCATCATCATCATCATTTGTTTCCCATATTCAGTAAAGAACGCTCAGGGTCATAGATAAGGGACAGGAAGTATAACTGCCTCGTGTCCTAGCCACATACCCAGTGTATAAAAAAAAAGAAAAGAAAGTGGATTAAACTTTCAGTTTGAATTTAAAAGTATTTTAAAGCTATTAAAAATTCATCACAGCTTAAAAGTATTTTAAAGCTATTAAAAATTCATCACAGCATTAATGAAAGTGGTCACTATTACCGTCGCTTATGACAAAAAGGATTTGACAATGTTGATATTTTATAAATTAGATTGCAAGATTTTCATTGTCCCTCCAAAAAAAAGTCACTTTTCAGGCACCCCAAAAACGGCACATTTATTCAACCATTAACATTGCACCATCAAAGAGAGCAAGCCATTTTTAACACTAGACTGGTAATTAATTAATTAATTGATTGATTGATTAATTAATTAAAAATAGCATCCATACATGTGGAACGACTAACATTAGACTATAGATTTTTGGGAAAATAAATAAATAAATTTACCAAATAGTAACTTGATGTTTCGGCCTGTTATACGGTACAACACTTAATTAAAAAAAACAAAAACAAAAAAAACAGTTTTAAATAATTGTTAATTAACTATAAAAAGACCACTGTACAAACAACATAACATTTCGCCTTCACTTTGATAACAAGTGGTACATGGGAGTGAACGACAGTCCTGCTGGTTTGAGGTTTTGAGCGGTGGGCAGTGGGCTAATTTAGCTCTTTGCGGAGGCACAAACAACTGCACTGTTTTGTTTGACTGTTATATATTAATGGATTAGAAGATTTTTTCTTATAACAAATATTTACTTTAATCATGACTTCAATACTGCATTAGTGTAAGTTAGTGATAAGACTACAGAACTCTGTCTTACATTGAGGACCCCGGTTATAATGTGTGTGTTCGTCTTTAACTTGGTAAAGTAGCATGTGTCACATGACACAACACTTTCCTGGTCACGTTCTCACACGTCCTTCCTGATTATGAGTCTCCTTTAAGTGACCATATTGTCACTTGGCTAATTTCAACCATTTCAGCTATTCAACCGCTTCTTTTCCATGTATGGGAAAAAAAAAGTCAAAAAAAGAATGCGCTTCAGTATTCCCAATGTTTATTACTCTAGTCTAATATAGAAATATTAGTCACAATAACATTGTAAGGAACTTTCAAAATACATTTTCCTCGTGTATTCATATTTAAATACAAGAAAAACAAGCAGCCCATTTGCGTGTTCGCTCGTAGCTATTTGGTTGTTTTCCTCAACGGCTGACAGTCGATCAGTCACGCTCATTTTTTTTTTTTGATCACATCGCCGCTTCATGCTAGTCAATCACTCGCAACAATAAACTCCGTGGCCGCGGGCGTGGCGGCTACTCGTCAGACTAATTAAGAAAACAGACGGTGGAGGGAAAGGAGGGGGTTGGTTGGCGTCATAACCCAAGACAATTCCAATCAGAGGGTCTGTAATTGAAGTGACAAGTTAATTACAGGCTGATATTATCGTGCGGTCCTTGTAACGCCGCCTTCATAAGATACCGCGGTCGCCTTTCCCAACCTGCTCCAGCTCTTCAGATGTGTTCATTAACAGCGGGACCCCCTGACCTGTTCACCTGTCTTGGATGTATAATTAAACGGGAATAAGTCCACTTTGTCTCGTTTTCATTTACAACATTTATGAGCTGCACTTTTAGCGGGCGGGCGTCGGCCGCCACGCGGGGCCCTCGGGCGTCGCCCTCCTCGCTCCCCCTGATCCCACCTCGGCGCACCTCTGTAATTAGCGCTAGCATCTCCTTTAAACAAGCGACAAGCAAAGTTTAGCGGCGGGATTCCGTCGGATCATTACCATAATATGGCGGGCGCAATTTGCCCCCTATCTCCCAGCTTTTCCGCCACATCAAAGTCTGGCAGAGCTGTGGTGTAATTGGGCCATGCCGCCTTGTCAAGATGATTCAGCCTGATGGCTGCAAAAGGGGAAAAAAAAAAAACTCCTGGGCATGATAATTAATGGAGAAGAAAGTCAAGTCAACGTTGGAGAGCGGAAGGAGGAAAAAGTTTGGACAGCTTGGCATGAATATTTCACACCTATGACTTCTTCAAAGTGATCAATTTGATGTATAATGGATATTAGCTTTCCCAACTGTGTTTGTCTTTGAATCCACATGTTTTAATTTGTCGACAGGACAGGACAGCTGCAATTCATCTTTGACACGTCCAGCTGATTTCCTTTAAGTTGGCGCTGAGTTAGGCATCGGGACTTTTTGGAGTTTGCCGAACGGCAAAGCACATCACACACTCACCAATAACTCTATCGACCATTGTAACGCACGTACCAACAAACAGTCCAATTTAAAGTATTTTCTATCACTGAAGATCAGATCTGTGTGCAAAGCCTTCCAGATCTATTACAATAAGCTGACATTCGTTAGTGTAACTTTGACAAATCTTATGTGAGGATTGCCTGAGCCATGGTCTGCCTAATTGTGACTTCAAACTGACCGAAAGCCAATCAGGAAGTGACCTGATGCTCAGTGTGAACTTGCTGGACACAAGTAGAGAGCAACTTCTTGTGTTGTTAATATGTTACACAACACTATATGAGTTACAAAATAAGCTAACAGTTAGCTTATATAATCAGGCTTAGCTGATTTTGAATGGAAGGAAGGGATGCTGGAAACATCTATGTATATGGACACCCTTAACCTTGTGCTTCTACTAGATCTTTCATGAGACCTTTTTGTTAAACACAAGGTCAATACAAGCGAAATACATCCGCTCCATGGGTCACTGTTGATTTGTTGCAAATTAGCAGTGTATGTTTTATCTCTGTATTTCCATATCAATGAGTCAAACACAAACAAGGAAGGGGCTTGTTTAGGTTGGGGGGGTCATCCGTATCTGTCATCTGTTCAGCTAGGACAATGCCTGTGACAGTTAGTGACAGCTGGTCTTCCTTACCCTAAAAAGTTGGGGGGGAGTCTTGGGCTCGTCCAAAATAAACAGGCCAGACACTTTTCCTCTTGGCACGAGCCGAAGACCCCCGAATAACGCCTCGCCATCAAACCTGGAACCTTTTCTTGCGCTTTAATTTTTTACCGACCCCAAATTTGAATATGAAAAGGGGTCTCTCACTCTCTCCCAAGCAGTCAAAGACCATCACCGTAATGACATTTGGCAGTCATTTGATTTATTGGGTTTTAGAGGGAGGGGAGAAGAAATCCACTAAATATTTCATACGGCATGCTAATCCTTGTAATATTGCCGGCTGAAGCCGTGTACCTGCGCCTGCTAAGACGCCAGCCACATGGATCTGCCTCACAGTCTGCAAACGCCTGCGAGTCTCCTGAATAATAAACCAGCGCCATTGAAATATTTAGACTTTGATTCCCATTAAAGGAATCTTTAAAACATGAGATTTACATTTCAGGAAGAAAAGAATAGCGATAGCGGCAATCACACCACCTCCAGCCAGTCGGAATAACAGTGGCTGTTGCCGTGCAGGAAGTGGATTTGGGGATAAACACTAGGGTGCAGACAAAGAGATAAAATGCGGCGATGAGAGATGAGAGGTAAAACATGAAATGACAAAAGGCAGCTACAGAACCGGGAATGAGGTGTCAGCAGTTTTTACGTCTCTTATCGTGTTTCCGTCGCGGCTCTGAACTAAAAAGTCAACTTGGGTGCGCCAACTCCGCCTTTGTTCAAGCGACACTTTGCCAACTGGGCTGCAATCCAGACACACTAGGAGAAAAGACAAAGACTAAGCGGAAGCATGTGGTTGAGACCGAAGCTTGAGGCCTTTACTTGGTACAGAGTACAGTGAAGGTAACAGTTCAATAGAATTGGGACCAAGAGCGGCAGTGACCCAGTAGATGGAGTTCCGATAAAAAGGTTATAAGCTTCATCACCATCACATTCAGGACTGGATTGAATCAAAAGTGTAATAGCCCGTCATTTTAAGGATTATTTTACTTTGGCGGAGATCTTCGATTGCAGTTTGTTGGCCAATTCATTTTATGTTTGTGCCATGTAACGTGTTCGGGATTCTCTTCCACTGGAGCATGGAAACAAAGACAATGCACAATATGAATCATTACAGTGTTCCATGACTTTTTGCAGATAATATGGTCCATAATTTCCTGTGGTAAATGAATTTTCGCAAAGTAGATGTTGACTTTATCTTGAGAGTTTTCACCATTCTAAACAGATGTTACACTTAATAAATGTAACCTTTAAAGGTCCCCTCATATGTTCACTTTTTTTTCTTTTTTTTTTTATATAAATATATTTTTTTTTAAATATACCTTACCATAGCCTGACTAAGTCCCCAAAGCTGAGAGATAAACGACCCATGTTTCCCTTTCCTATGGGCGTTTGTATCAAATTAGCTCAAACAGCACTCTCAAATGGGCAGTTTCAGCAGGTCGGTTTTACACGTCACTAACCCACCTTTTTCGGTTTTACACGTCACTAGCTCAGCACGAGCTCCACCCTCACAATTTTCATTTAAGTAGCTCAGTTAGTAGCTCAGTTTTCATTTAAGTAGCTCAGTAGCTGGAACACCCCAGATAGCAAAAGATGTTTATTCAACGTTGAATTAGGGTTAAAATGGATGATTTTTGGTTACGGTTGAAGATTGATTGGTCAATCAACATTGATTCAACAGCATTATGTTAACATTGAAGTTTGTGTTTAAAAGATAACATTGAATCAACGTTGTATTTTGGTTGAATTAAAACGTTTGAAAGGTCAATGTTTAATTAACGTTGAATCTATGTTTGCCCTTCTCGTTTTTTTTTCCCTTCAGCTGAGAAATTGACTAGGAGAGGGGGAGGGGAAGTATTTTGGGGACAGGTTGGTGGGTGGGGGGTGTTAGAGTCTTTAAACATTTATAATAAATATAAAACATAAAGCTAACTACTTTGCGGATTTCATTTATTGCGGGTATTTTTTGGTACCTAACCCCAGCGGAAAACGAGGGAACACTGTATTTGCAAAACTTGTAAATTATTTGAATGTACTCGAAACACCTGGCATTTCCACCAAATAAACTGTACACGTTAGAGTTTCTAGTTTGTGCATTTCAGCCCAGTCATCAAAAATATGTGCCCACATCCGGCATAAGTCCGGCACAGGTGGCATTCAGTCGACACTGGCATAAGGCATGTGGGCCGAACATGGCCCAGGAGCAGCAAAGGTGGCACTGGCTTGACTCTGGCAAACAGGATGTGGGCCAGTTGCTGTGTGACGCATCTGGCCCAGCTATCAATTTACAACTCTGGGCCACATATGTATAGCCAGTCTTGTCCCACTCTTAAATGCAGTTTCAGATTTATTTATTTTTTCTACACACATTTTTTTTACACATACTTATTTGCATAACAGATGTTAAGAAGAATTTTAATACATCATCACACAGACATTTCAATATGTTTCTGGTCAAACAATCAAAGTTTGTGTGTGAATTCTGTGAACGAACTTTCATGAAGCTTCCAGAGAGAAGTTCTTCGAACGTGCGTTCACCATTTCTTTGTAGCGATTCAAGGGTAAGTATTTAATTTTCCTATGTTTTACATTTGATATTTTATGACTTCATATTGACACAACTACTGAATTGACTTCACAGACATTGGTGTGTGCGTGCGTGCGTGTGTGGTTATCTAAATTTTCCCGTTAATAGTTTCAATGCCATAATATTTAGTTAGGTGCACTCACTGGCTGATCAGAGAAAATCTCATTTTATCTGACCAGTTTTGTTTCAACCTGCAACGCATAAACTTTAAGTCTAACAATTCTAAAATAAAAACAACTATGAATATTCATATGAAAGAGATAATTATTTACATTTAGTGGAAATCTGATTCAGAGGTAAAGCTTTTAGGGGGCAATATTGTAATGAAGCTATTTTATTGAGACGCAACTCTGCGAGTATAATCATATAAAAAGGTACCAAATTATCACTAGCACCAAATATTACATTGTTCTGGGATAATATTCAGCTTGTATTGTAAAATATGCAGAGCTTGAATTATGTATTTTTTATAGTGCTGTGTGATATGTACATTGTGTGCATAATATTATATTAAAAAAATACAAAAGAGGAATGACTTATGCGTTACACACATTTCCCAGGTTATGTTTTAAAAATCTATTATATATCTCATACAATTTTAATTTCATCGAGTTGATTTAAATATCTACTGTACTTTCTAACGTTATTGGATCGCTGTTCCACAGTACGCCACTAGATGGCGGGACATGCTACTAACCAGACTGACACACACAGTCATACACAGCGTAGAAGAAGAAGAATTTCAAATTGCCGACAGCCGTGCTAAGAGCGGGAATCCAAACGTCGACGTTCTGTGTTTCAGGTCGGTAAAAGTTACATTAAATAAAACAAATATGTATCACCATGTCCATTGTCAGTTGGGTCGCTAAGCATATTGGTCTTTAGAGGTGGTTTTAGTGAAGAAATTGTTTCGAATGATCCTAAACGTTGAAGCTAAGTTGCTAATTCCGACGGCCTCTTAACAATGAGAGTTACTACAAGCCTATCTGTGTGCTATGTTGCTGATATGCTAGTAAGCTAACGAACGGCACTGAAGGCTACAGGAGTGTTTACATGAAGAATGTATCTTTTTTTCAGTCGTTTTTAACAGGCTGGTTTAACAGTTGAAGATAGAACATTGAATAGCGTTTTCTTTTAGGTTTAGTTTTTAAAGTAAATTAAGTCCACTTGTATAGTAATGTAAGGTTTATCTGTAATTTGTTTAACTTCTGTATATAACTTAATTCATCACGAAATCTAGTCGAATCATGCTTCAGGATATTTATTTGTTGAGGGAAGTAAAAGTATTTTTTAGTAATTACTAATTATTGAGCCTATAATGAACACATTTTTTTCACACTGTAATAAAACAAAGGTGTAAATGTTGTACTTTGTTGCTTTTAATATCATTTGTTGTCTGTTGATGTACAGGTAACTTGTGCTGTTTTGACGAGTCACATGGCGTACAGGTGGTGCCAGCGTCTTCGAAACCAGATGGCTAATTAGTAATTTACTACTTATTCAAACTAAGACGGCATGTTGTACCTTGGCCAGAGCTTGGTGAACCTCTTTGGTAAGTAAACAAGTGAACAAACACTCAAAATATTCATTTCTAAGAATCTGAAGAAAGCTTAGGTGAACTACCTTTCACCACATCCAAATGTTGAAATTAGTGACAGAGAATATAACTTGGCACAGGTTTAATGGGGAAGGAGAACATGCAGAGGTCTGTCTTACCTATAAGGAGGAAGAGGGCAAAGTGCAAATTTTTTTAAGGTAATGTTGGTATGTTTTCAGAATTCATAATATAAGATAACATAATAATTAATAGAATATCGGTTGTGCTCAGGTTTCAGGCTCTGAGTGTTTCTTCAAAATGTTCTGTCCACAAAATCCATTCTGAGGAGTAGCGCAAGACAGGTAAATGATTCTGCGCACTGTACTACATGATTGTGATGATATTATTGCGGTAACACATTGCTGACTTGTACAGTAAGTTTGAAACTTACATGCTGTGTTGTTGATATTGTTTAGGTGCACAACTCACTTTTTCAAGACTACAAACACAATTACAGCTCTACAACAGGTACCTAGACCCATTGTTAATTTAACTTGTGAGTAATAATAACTACTATGATTATGAAAGAACACAATCACATTGTGAAAAAAAAATGTTGAACAGGGTCTTCTGTTTGTTTCAGGCAACCCTTTTTGCGGTGCTTGGGGACCAACCGGAAGAAAGGGAAATACTGTATTCGTAGTTGGTAAGTTTTTCAAAGGTCACTGTTGTAGAACCAAATCACCATAAATCTTAGCACACTTTTTTTTTTTTTTTTTTTTTTTTTTTTTTTTTTTTTTCAAATTTGTAAGGCATAATTATGGAGGACCAAAACTGCCAAAATTCAAAATAAATAAATGCCTAAATAAATAAATGACTAAATAAATAAGTAAATTACTAAAAGTGAAAGTAAAAACGGATGAAAAATATACAATTCAAAAATGAAATACAAATGTATTATTTTTATTTTCAGTTTTAGTCATTTAGTTATTTAATTAGTCATCTGGGGGGTGGAGAGGGGGTGATGTATATGAATATTGCAAAATTTAGTAAAGGTTATGTAATTTACTTCAAAGTAAAATCTTCAGGCATCGGGAGAATTCTATCAACAAAAGTTGAGTGCAAAAATTAAATTAATAATAATAATAATGTCGTCTCTCATAGATTAATCACCTGGCTGTCGTTGAAGGCACCAATTCGGACAACCTAATCAGACGGATGATGGCAACTGTGATGACAAATGCCCTGGGCTGTTAAATGAATACAACTGGGCAGGGAAGCAAGACAAGTGTTGCATTGGCAAGAAGGCATTCAAGGAGACAGTGATGCAAGACTGTATGTTTGGTGAGTTATCGCCTATGTAAACTACTTATTACAACACAGAGTTGTTTTTGAGCAGAATGTTCTGAGCTGCTTTCTTTTGTTGTGTAAAATCACTCCACCTGGGGTATGGAGTCAGAATCCTTCCAATACCCGAAACCTCGTAATAAGGGTTTGACTCTCCGAAAACATTTTTGTCTAACTGAAAAATTGTTTTGAATTGTCCAAAAATATTTTTGAATGACTGAAAATTCCCAGAAAAAGCTTTTAAAAAAAAACACTAAGAAAAGACACATTTTAAAAGTGCGGCTCCACATAGACATTATTTATCTATTAATTAGAGAATGGTCAATTCCGAAATCAATGAAAAAAAAACAACCCCATCATTGATACTTCACAAAAACAGCAATTAGTATATGTATCTTTGTCTTTTCATTAATATATTGCAGTCAAGATGGACTCCATCAGGCCAGGGCTCTACACTAACTTTTCCACTACTAGCACTGGTGCGAGTAACATTTTTGGTTGCTCGCACAGCACAGGATTTAGTCGCACCATTATTTGTGGAGGTGCAGCATGACCTGGCTTAGGCATACGCAACTCGATATATTTGCAAAATATTTTATTGGAACACAAGGTTTGCCTGCAACAGCAGTGGCTATCAAAACAAGTCAATCATTTCTAATAAATTATGTCAACATTATTTTTTTTAGCTCAGTAAAAATCAGTATTTTTTTTTTTCTTCACCGCTACTCCCCTTACCTTTTCATCTTTATGCTGTCCTCGCTCCGAAGCTTCTAAATTTCACCAGCTAGACAGCGAGTTAACGACGTTCCAAATAACCAGACTTCATTTTCCTTTTGTGCTATTAATTTGAACAATGGCCTCTGACCATTACCCTCTTTAAGTCGTCGTAAAAATAGAAAATAAAATAAACAATGTACCTAACTATACACGACACACTTTCATGCTAGTAGCTAGTTACATTGCACATTCAACATTCTGTAATTGTCCTAATTAACTAAAATAAATCTACAGTGGTTTTTATATTGACATCGCATGTATTTACCAACATTGTCAAATTCAACAAAAAGTGGTACTTAATACTTACTGATAGTTACTGTAACAACAGAACAGCTTTTTTTCTAAAACAATAAATTGTATTGGATACTAACTCTCTTCTCTTTTGTAATCTTGTCTTTCAGTTGCTGCTCGACAGCTTGACCGTACACTGACTCAGCAGGACTTTGGTGTTACTGTCAAGCATTGGCTGCGTTTTGCTCATTAGCGTAACGGTGGCATCCCAAGCAATGCTAGTGCCTTGGACGCAACTGCGAACGCAAGTCAAATTTAGTGTGTCTTTTTATGGACTGACGTACAGTCAAAGTGAAATGGTTACCGCTTTATACACTGATGTTCCTACAGTTCATTTCATGTTTATTTCATTCCTTTGTCAAGAAAAAGAATAATACAATAAAAACAAACATTATTTGAGGCAGAAACCAAACGGGTGTTATTTTCTTTGCCTCCATTCTCCCCAGAATTCAGTTACAAAGTACTGTGTTTTGATTTCTAATAAATGTTTGAATATTAAACATATTTTCTGTCCTAAGATTTTCATACATATGGGGAAGTATGGTTAAGGAAAACAACAAGCTAATAATACATCCAAGTAAGTTGTAAGACATCTGCAGAAACACTAGGTGAAAAACATACGGTAACTTTTTTTTTTCTAGTGGACTAACCCAATATTTTTTGTTAGTTTAAAAAAGTAGTTCTATATTAATGTGCATGATAATAGTAATAATAATAATGTACATTTAGATGTAAATTCCAATGTAAATGATGATTAACTTAAAACATTTATTCCTCACATTAATTCACTATAAAAATGCATGTAGGTTCTGATTTAGATGATGGTTGAAACGACATTGATATTGTGTGATATATGGTTACAAAGCAAACGTTGACTCAACATTTTATCAACCTTGCACTTTCTGTATAATTTAAATGTTAGAATTCAATGTAAAATCAACCAAAGATACATGTAGGTTCTGATTTAGATGATGGTTGAAACGACATTGATATTGTGTGATATATGGTTACAAAGCAAACGTTGACTCAACATTTTATCAACCTTGCACTTTCTGTATAATTTAAATGTTAGAATTCAATGTAAAATCAACCAAAGATACATGTAGATTCTGATTTAGATGATGGTTGAAACGACATTGATATTGTGTGATTTATGGTTGAAAAGCAAACGTTGACTCAACATTTTATCAACCCTGCGCTTTCTGTTTAATTTAAACGTTAGAATTCAATGTAAAATCAACCAAAGATGCATGTAGATTCTCATTTAGATTATGGTTGAAACGACATTGATATTGAGTGATATATGGTTGGAAAGCAAACGTTGACTCAACATTTTATCAACCTTGCGCTTTCTGTATAATTTAAACTTTAGATCTCAACGTAGATTCAACAATTAAGCCGAACTATATTTCAACGTTGATTCAACCACATTTTGCTATCTGGGACGTCATTAGCATTGTTAGCGTAGCTTGCTAGCAACTAGCTTCCTCACACACTTGGATGCTGTGTCACTCACCTCATCGGGACCTCCCCTGTCAAGCTACCGTGGCGTCAGTAGGAGTGACGTGATGAAAAATTACCATCATCAGGCCACCGTGCCTGCACACAAATCACCAAGGCCGCCATCGACGCAATGTGGCGCTCACATGTGGACCACCACTGCACAAACACATGCGCGCACACAAACATACACAAGTAGAAATAAGCACGTTTCTTCACGCATCCCTCCGCACATAAGTGCACCGCTTGAGGCTATTTGCAATATGCAATACCCAGTAGGCTTTACAGCTGCGGAAGACGAGCGTTCGACGTGTTGACGAGAGTAGAGGCTGTGATCTTCCCGCTTCTCCCCGTAGATGTTGTTTAGCTGCGGGAATGAATGTCACATGACAAACGTCGTTTGGAAGTGTGCTCACAGGAGACCATGTGCTTACATGGGATGTACAATCTGCAACTCTACTCACAACATGAGGTACAACTGCACAATCCAAAGCAGGGCCGCTCTTATACAGTGGTGGAAAGTAATGTCTACTTTACTTGAGGTATTTTTCTGATTATTACTTATTTTTACTTCCTGCAAACTGAATATTAATTATATCTTACACTCCTAACATAAAAAAGATATGTTTTCTTTCCCGAACATATGTGAATTGTGTAAAAAAAGGCGGAGAGTATGCGAGCCAAAATTAAGTTATTCCCCTTCCAAGCCTGATTTAACAGAATTTTATTGATATTGATGTCGGTTTCACAAATGTTTTGTGGTTCTTATGTCTACCAACATGGAATGATTAGATAGATAGATAGATAGATAGATAGATAGATAGATAGATAGATAGATAGATAGATAGATAGATAGATAGATAGATAGATAGATAGATAGATAGATAGCCATTGCAGAAACATGTTTTGGTTAGCAGTGCTGTTCATTCAACCTTGCACTGGGTGGTGGTCTAATAAGTGTTCAGCTAACTTATTCTTACAGTATTTTTTTTCTTCTTCTTCCTGCACTGACAAGTGGAGGCAAATAAATGAGCAGCCATGACGTGCCGCCAAACGCCCCATCGCTTGATTTGCCATCAGGGCTGCGGCGCCCAGGTAGCACAATTACTGCACACGGGCTCCCCCTCTAAATTGTGACGCGGAAGGGAAGTGACACCCATAAGGCGTACATCACTGTAATCGAATCTAAATGAAGCCAGCGCCAAACAGCGCGGCGGCCCACCTGAGACGCCAACGCGGCAGCCTGTCAACACCGTGTCAACGCCGCCGCTCACAGACCCCGTCCGAATGCATAATCACACCCATCATTAGGGTGTCACTGATGATAAGGTTAATAGAACGAGTGGAGCGGAGAGTTGGGGAAAAAATAAAGGACAAAGTTGGGATTGTGACCAATGTGGAGATCACTTTCAATAAAGCGCAAACAACACTTGTGTTATGTCATAACAACTCATGGTGCGTGTATGCAAATCATCTGACTGCTATGGTAATAGCATACTTGCTGGTTGCATATATAGTAATAAGTGTCTTTTTTTTTATTTTATTTTTTTTATTATTATTAGGTTTAAAAAAAAGTTTTTACCAGTACAGTATAAATAAATAAATATCACACAATTGTCATAGCAATCCATACATTAAACTAATTAAGAAGAAATTTAGTGCGTGTGAGTGTGGATGGTTGTTTGTCTCTGTGTGCCCTGCGATTGGCTGGCAGCCAGTCCAGGGTGTCCCCCGCCTACTGCCCAGAGCCAGCTGAGATAGGCGCCAGCACCCCCCGCGACCTTTGTGAGGAATAAGCGGTCAAGAAAATGGATGGATGGATGAAGAAGAAATTTAACAATTACATCACCTAACAGACATATTTTTGTCAAACTGGAACTCGAACTGCTTCCGTGCCGAAGGATCATGGGAAACTACCCAAGTCGCCTGTCAGATAATCAGGATTTTTTCTTTTTTTTTTTGCTTTCTTTACAGATGTTGAACTCTCAACCAAGATAGATTTAGTATAGCTAAATTAATAATACAACCACTAACAAATATTGTATAAATATTTCTTGGTGAGATTTTATTGGATATTAGATTTTCAGCGGGTTGGTGGGTCCTGGTTATTAATTTAGAAAATTAATAGATTGTTGTAGTTAAATGCTGCCATTCACCTCTTGTCTTTATGTTGGATATTTATTCGTGTAGCCTTCAACACTGTTTTTGACTGTTTGTTTTGAGTATGTTTGTTGAGTATGTGGGTTTTGTAAGTAGGTTTCTTCTGAAGATTGGCTGGTTACTTATATAGGTAGTTAAGTAGGTAAGTTGTGGATTACCATTTTGAAGGGTCATCGGGGTTTTAAAAAGTTAAGGTTTCAAAAACGGCTAATAATGTCTAATAACGGTAATCTCTTCTTCCAAGGAGGGCACAATATGATCGGCTTCTTGCAGAATTGAGTAAACGCCAGATTCTTTGGGTCCGAAGTTCCGAACCCATCTGAGAGGGACTGATGCCAAGTCGAAAAAAAAAAAAAATGTGTTGTGGTCTGATGAGTCCACATTTCAAATCACTTATGGAAATCAGGTCCTCCGGTCAAAAGGAGAAAAGGACAATCTGTGAATTTATCAGTGTAATGTTCAAATACCAGCATTTGTGATGATGTGGGAGTGTGTTACTGCGGGAATAATTGCAAAAAAAAAAAAAAAAGTGTATCAGTTTGCACATTAAATATGTCTTTGTAGTGTATTAAATTGAATAGAAGTTGAAAAGAATTTTGAAATTGTTTTGTTTTTATTTACATTGTGCATATCCCAACATGATTGAAATTGGGTTTGTAAATATCTTTATTTCATGAAATTCTGATACGTTATGGAAAGTCATTTGCACACAATAACTGTGTGTCTGCTTATGCCTCGCCGAGTGAATGTATGAACTTTCTCCGTGTTGCAGGAGTTTTCAAATCATTGCCGATGTCAGGTGGGACACGCTCCGTGCCACCCAACATCATTATCAGCATTTCCCGGTGCCAAAGGGGAGGCACTAAATCCTCTCCCACCAGTGTGCTGATTGAGACTGTGACTGTCATTAACCCGAGGTGACGTCGACGAGGGGCCGCTCAGCCCGGGTTAGCGGCGATTCACGTTGACACGGATGTACTGTATTTTATATTGCTAATGCCTCACCTTGCAATCAGAGTACACACTGTTGCTGCTTAGTTGGTTTATGTGACACGCTGTTGACCCATGGAGAAACACTGGCGGTGATTGAGTAACAATACTTACAGAAACAGTGGCACACTAACGCTTGAAAGCAACCAATCAGACGGGCTGCTATCATGTTTGACATTCGAGAACAACCATGAATTCCAACTAGTCACCATGAATACCTCTCTGGAAGTGTCAATCAAAACTGATAAGAAATGTCTTCCCATCATCATCAACCCTTTATTAACTGTCAAGGGAATGTTTATTTTGCAATGTGTAATAATGAAGTAACTACTGTGTAATAACACTATAATAAAGTAAATGTACGTGACGCGTGAGGACTGAGAGGGAATTTATCAATTTAATAAAACCTTATTATATTTGGTTATATAGCACATATTTGTAACTGAGCAGCCAGATTATTCATTATTGTTCATTGATGTTATTTTATGTAATAATATATTATTCAGTTATAATGAATTATTTAGTCATATTAATATTATTGAAAATTAAAATTGAATTTTCCTGATGGGATTAAAATTAAAGTAATAATAATTTCAGTATATCAACATGTTTAAATGTTATTTTCCTAACAGAAGTGATGTAAAGTGAATTACATTTTTTGTAAAAAAAAAAAAAATTGTACAAGCAGGGTACCATTTTAGCATTGTTAGAAAAGTGTAAAATTAAAGTAAATTAAAATGGCTTAAAGACTTCAATGAGCGGGATTTGCTTAAATTAATAATGTCTCATTTTATTTACAGGACATATTTGATACTGATTGGTCACCACCACACTTTTGCCATGATTGGTACCTTTATGTCCTCCTCTTGAGGATAGCACCACCCTGTTTAATGAGTGCATGTACTTTGTGCTGTAACATAACATTTACACTACCCTAGAATTATTTTTTAATGGTCCAGCTGACATCTTTGGTGATGATGAAGTGGCAGCGTGTGGATACAGGAGGTGGTCCACTCTATGGAGGCGTGTGCTCCCCACAATTAGAAGCGGCGAACCCCTCACCCCCACCCACACAAGTCTCCCTCTTCTCAGCAGAAATATATTTATCTGAGGATAATTGGCCATTAAATCCTTCCTTGACAACTGTGGAAAATGCCAGCCCCAGTAGTAATCTGCCTGCCAGAAAATGACAACGGCTGGCAGGGCTGTCGACTGCTGGGAGTCACATCAGGAAGGGATGGATCTATTCCATACGCGCACATACACACATCGAACAGAGCTGGCGGTTCAAATCAAATCCGGTCCTGTTCACATGCTTCAGATTTAAAAATGAAAAAAAAAAAGGAAACCCCTCATTATGATTCCAAACAACAGACAGGACTCGGTGCTAAGGATAAAGCAATATCCACTTAGCCCAAGTATATTTTTCGTATACATTAAGATGACAGAGCACGGTGACCGAGTTGTGAACACAACTGCCTCACAGTTTTGAGGTTCTGGGTTTGAATCACAGTTTCGGCCTTCAGTGTGGAGTTGATGAAAATCCATGCTAAGAGAGACCAGGGGAGGTCATTGATATTTGGGCGTGTGAAGCCTTTTGAGACTCATTTGTGATTAAGGGCTAAACTTGAGGTTTATTTATAGGGATATGTAAACTTATGAGTGCACTTTATGCTAAAAAGAAGGTTTAATGGCCATAAAATCCAAAGTACTGTGGCGATTGTTTTGATATTTGCTAAGGTTGAAGTTGACATGAGTGGAGATGTGCATGTGAATACTGGTGATGATTCATGGCATTTTTGTATCACTAAGTATATTAGTTAGTGTATCACTCAGTATATTAGGGCTAATAACTAATATAATAATGATTTTGCTGCCATTTTGTGGCATCTATAGGTTTTTAAAATACTTTTTTTTTTTTATTCCCGACAAAACTTGACCGAATTTTGACTCTTGCTGTTCCGCTGTATTTCCATCACAGGATGCCAAAAACTTGTATCTAAGATGCTCCAGATTTAAGCCAGAGTGCGGACACGGCCTCATATAGCACAACACCCTTGCATGGAGGCTTTCAACAAAGCCGACTAAGAGGTTGGGTAAAGTGGGTGAAAAATAAATCACGCTTTCCAACTATATCGTCATCTCATCTTTTCGCATGTCATTTATGTTGCTCGATTCGACCGGCTGACTCAAAATCACAGCAAGCTGCCAGAGCACGTTTCGAGAAACACTCGTCTCCAATTCCCCACCAAGGAGGAGAGAGCTTTCTCGGATATCTACCAGACAACAACGGTAGGATGAAAAAGTAATAATACTAATATTAGGCCGAGTGGCGGGGAGAGAAAGAGGATGGATTGCACTCTAAAAGCACCAGCCCGTGTTGTTTATTAATTCAAAACAGTGTTTCACTTTTCTCAATCCGTGTTATCAAAAATTCCAACATTGTCTTGAGTGCAATCTCGTGTCTGGGTGATAATGGCAAGGGAAGTACAGGCAGGTATGTGGCATCAACTATTCACCAGAGGGGTCGGAAAAGAGTGAGGGAGGGAACGCGGTTGTCTTCCCGTGCTGCCATCCGCCGGCGACAACACCCCGAAACAGTCGCACGCGACATTTTAACAGTTTGTCGAAGGTACTTTTGTTTGTTCCATTGTTTTCTCCATCACTTGTTTTCCCGTATTGGCTCCCCTCGCATCATTCGCATACTCTGGAGGCTCACAAAACAGCAGCCCTTTTCCCCAGCCGGATCCGTTTGATGACCTACATTACATTCTCTACAGCAGCGGCTTACATGTCGTGTGTGTGTGTGCATAAACTGCAGTGAACAAAAAGGGAGGAGCCGGGATGGGAAAATGAAAGTGTAAGGTGGTGGTTGGAGGGATGTCGCTTCGCCTAAACAAGCGTTTGTGTCAAGCGTGTGTGAATAAATACACACTGGGTATTGTCGTTTGGGGCTTTGTCATCCCTGCTTTCACTTCCTGTGGGAAGCCATCAAGTTTGACAACACAAGAACATGGCATGTTGTGCATTATCCAAAAAGTAACCTAATTACAATAATTACTGTATCACTTTTTGTCCTCACGAGGTGACATCCACTTTTAACGACCTAAAAATCCCTTCTAAACGCAATTCCGTTCACTCAGTCGACCTGCATTATTCCTCTCTCTGGGACTTAATTGTGTCTAAGTCCCGCCTTCTATTATATTATTAGTTGTGACCACAGTGGTCATTTAGCTGACAGCGGATGGTTATGTTCAAGGTAGCACAGGTTCGTGTTTGAGCAATAAACATGACCATAAACATGAGCATAAACACGCATTAAAGCATTTGATAAATATTTGCGTATGACATTCAGATTATTTGTTCATGTCAAACTATTGGAGTCATTTTTTTGCCATTCTAAATTAGGCAAGCAATTAATTGGTTAGCAAAATGGAGGATGAGCGTGTGCAGTGGATACAATTTTTCAAGACATTCTCATAACATTATTTATTTATTTATTATTTATTTATTTTTTTCTAAGAGAGAGCTCAGAATTGTTCATTCGTCAGTCTTACCGATTCAACATCTTATCATCATTGCTCTCTCTTTTTTTTTTTTTTGCGTATGTACGCGTTTGTGCGCGTGCGTGCGTGTGAATTTGTGTAAATTTGTACTCATTAATTCACCTAAAACCTAATAAATCATCCTCATAACATTAAATGTAAAAAGAAATTAACACATAACAGGTGCTCTTTAAATTTGGCGGGCAAAAATTTTGATTTAAAAAAAAAACATTTTTAATTAAATGATTAATTGTGATTAATCAAAATCTCAAAATGTGATTGCCGGTAATCTGATTAAAAATATTGTTGGACAGGTCTAATATAGATACTACATTGTTAATTTTTTTATTTTATAAAAAAGTACAAAAGTTCAATAAAAAATATTTTTATGGATGCAGATAATTTGCCTTGCGAAAAGCCATCACAGTCATTTCTGCAGTTTTTTGGTGCAAGTGCAATAACTCAAAAATCACACAGACGTACTGTCAACATATTGCAATGTAGCGACAATAATATTCTAATATATTCAATTTCTGTCAAATGACAACTAGCAATAATCGCCCAACTCTGCGCCAACGACGCTTGGGTGTCGGTCATGGGAGCCTCCAACCATCGGCCATCTGTAGCTCCTTCGAAAAATCATCCCAAATTTGTTTCAGCTGGCAAAATGGCCAGCGCCTTGTATGTGCTTTGATCACGAGGAATTGTGCAGGCCCCACTAACATCATGTACGCGCTTCCACTGTATGCATGAGGATCGCGCTCAGTAACCCAAGGAGCCTCTTTTTGGGAAAACCACATATGTTCAGCGTGGGTGAAAAGTCAACTCCGTGATGTTCTTCCAACAATGTGCCCCTTTGATTGTGGCTTTTCAGGCACGAGCAATTTCATCATCTAAAAACCCCAGAGTCTGTGAAAACGTGCTGCAACTTGTGTAAGACGTCATGCGAACGTCTCGCAAAGGAAAAGAGCCATCACGCAAATTAAGCCCCTTGGTTTCGCCCCGTCTCTGCACTCTCCAAAAACTAAAAAAGTTTGGTGTTATCCCAGCGAGCAGCACTAAAGCAGGAAGCCAGTTAAGCCCTATTAGGAGCCTTCGCGCTGCGACGATCTCATTGGAAGTGCTGGGTGAAAATTGCCCGGATTAATGTGTTAATCCACCTCTTTAAAATGCTAATGTCCATTTTATGCCCATTAAATCTCAGTGTGCGTTTTCTTTGATGCGTGCAATTTCTATCAATTAAACACAGAGGAATGAAACAGGCAGCAGGGAGATTAGTCGCTTTGCTTCAAGCGTGAATTTCTCCGTTTGGTTTCATATTTATCTTGAATGGTGAGAGGGGGTGCGGGTTGTTTGGAGTGGGTTTAGGAAATACAGAAGGAGAAATGTGGCAATATGAAGAATTCTGGAAGTCCCTCATGCCTTTCACAGAGCTCGGAACAAACAAATAGCAAACAGTAACACTTGCTCACGTCTAATTTATTTCTTAACAATTTGTTCCATGTATAATTTTGCAGAAGACTCAGTTTTTCTAGGATGAAAATTATGTATGTATTCATTTAATGTACCGTATATGTGTGTGTTTAAGCAGACTTTCAAGTACGTCCAAATGAATGAATGAATGCAATATTAGCATATTGATTCCATAAAGTTATCAAAGGATTCTATTGATATTTTACCTTAAAATTAGCGGACTTTATATCTTAAAGGCTAATTTATGTGCTCTAAATGAAATGCCTCAACTTACTTCAGCATCGGGTGTCATGTCTGGGTCACGCCAGGGTCAAGTTTGAGTTCGTGATCTGTCAAGTTAGTTTCATGACCGTGAGGTCAAGTGTCTGTTTTGTACTGATGTAACCAGCATCTAGTGGACTGGTTTAAGGCTATGTGATGTTATGTGATGTCAAGAGCTATGTGATGTCAAGAATCTTTAATCCCTTTACCTGGTCAACAGTCAATCAGATAATTCCATGTCAGTCCTGTGACCCACATGTCTAGCCACAACCGATCAGATCGATTCCTTGTCTATATAAACCTTCTGAGAAGTGTGTGTCTTTGTCGGATTATTACCTCTGTTCCTGTGTGCAGCTCTCGTTGTTTCTCGCCTCTCTATGTGAATAGTTACAATCGTATTTGTGTCTGCGCTTTGGGATCCAACCTCAGCACACAACACCGGGCTGCCATCAGATGGAGCTGAAGTGATATACTTGCTAGCCTCAGCAACAAAACCAAAATATAGGTGAGTTTTCAGCCAATGTAAGAAAATAGGCTAAACAAAAAAATTTGTGCTAAGGCGAATTTGTGAATATTGCAAAATGGACTTATGACTACTTCAACACAAACTAATGGTGGTGGGATGTGGTCTGTAGCCCAAGTATGACTTTTTGGAGGACAGTTCTATTCACCATTGGAGGGGTCTTTCCGTGTTTTTTATTTATTTTATTTGTATTTTTTTATTATTATTTTTTATTTTACTTATTGTATTTTATCATATTATTGACAGTTTTTTGTTGTTGTTTTTTGTACGATGTGTGCTGCACTTTGGAAACACTTGTTTATCAAATGTGCTATAGAAATAAAGTGGATTGGATGTGGGTTATAGAACATTTCCATAGGTGGTACAGTATCACAGTTTTAACAGTACAGAGAATTGTATTGTCAAAAAAAATGCACGCCAGATCACAAGACAAGCAGTCATCCACGATGCACCATAATATACCAAATAACTGATATGAATCATACCGAATAGAAACTAACCGTGCGGATAAACCTGTACAGTGAAAATTTCTCACGCCACAAATTGTGTGATGACTTGCGGACGCCCTTGCCATTGTGCAAAGCCTTTTAGGAGCAGGAATGGAGCTTGTCCAATCGCTGAGGGCTCTGCGGCTGACCAGAAAATGCTTCCAGATTTGTCACACACACATGCACAGATTCATTGTTCGCTGTTAAAATGCTTCCAGTAAACTTGCATCTATCATGCGAGCGCTATTTTTGAGGTACGGCGCTCGCAATGATTTATGGAGGCCTTTCGACGCCACGCGCTACTCACCCTCCATCATGAGCAAAATCCGCCGCTGTAAAAGTAAAATACACTCCGGCGAACCCAGCGAAAATGTACAAAGTCATATTTTATTCACACTGGCTTTGTGTGACAAGTTGCTATGTGCTACTGCGACGGGTCGGGGAAGACTTGAGAATCTATTATTATTGATTATTTAAAGTAGAGGTGAAATGCCTTGAACGAAAGGACCCCTACATTATTTAGAAAGCAGCAAAAATTCATAAACATTTCCTAAGCAACAAAAAACTAGCCAAACAAACTCCCTCTGTCCATCACAAGCATATGCAGTTGATAATTTGTAAAAAAAAAAACTGCACCTAATTTTCTGTGACATATTATATCTTTGCCTGAGTAATCATGAGCCCCATTTCATTGAGTGAATTAGGTGCGATCACAGACCTGGAAAATGAGTGTTCGCAGGCTGCTAATGGCCGGCAGATGAGGCAGACAATCATCTTTAATGTTCAGCAGCAACACAGAGCAGCCTGATATAAAATCGTGGTCTGTTATTGCCGTACTATTATTATAGCGGTCTAGTAGGAACATACAGGGGCATTTTGAAAACGGACAATTGATTATATGGCGGGCTTAGTTAGTGTTGTAGATCATTTCAGGTGCGCGGTAGATTTGTAAAAACACTGAAACTTACAATTTCATGACAAAAGTAAAATAAATTGTAAACCGTTAGCATTGGCGTCTTTACGGCAGAGTGACGTTTTATATATGGTAGTAAATTTGCGGTTAGCATTAGCATTTGTATGCTAATGTGATGATCAGCATTGTAGTTTGTGTTGTAAAGTAGTGGTTGGGTTGGGTTTTGCATGGCTGGGTTAGAGTTAGTGTTAGAGTTTGCATGTTATGTTTTGTAAACTGGCATTAGGGTTAAGGTTTGTATGGTAGTTTTGTAAAAATGTAGCATTAGAGATCAGGACGTAATAGTCATGTTAGGTTTGGTCCTTGTGAGGGATAGAAAAGGAATTTGGGTGATATGAGGTTGGACCCAAAAAAAGTTCGAAGACTGGTGCAATAGATCATATACAGTTCTGTATTTCAAATCCAAACTACAAGTTCGAGTACTTCTACAAGTTCCGCATCTTCAATTCTCCATCACCACAGTCATCTTGATGATGCCTCCTTAGGTCCTCCATCTACGTCCCCTAAAAGTTTCAATGGAATCTAGTCCCTAGTTGTATCTTTTATTAACAGAGTTCGTTGACCTCAGTTTTAACTTACAGTAGGCTCAGATGTCCTGAAAACTGAAGCTATGCGTGTTCCTGTACTTTTGATGAATAATTATTTGAGTACAAGGTCAAGAGATGACGAACCTCCCACCATTTGCCATTATACACTTTGTCGTGAATGTTTTGGACAAACAGGAAACAAAAAGCAGGCTTAAAAAAAAAAAAGAAAAAGTAAAATAGTTTGGAGGGAGTAAAGCAGTGCAGCTGGTTTGGACTTTTCCCTCATTTTTTTTCTTCAGTGAAGGGAGTAGCATGCAAGATCTATAACAAAAAAACAGTCATTTGTTTTCTGTTTGCCTGTGTGTGTGTTTTTTTTTCTTTCCTAACACATTGTGACTATCCCTTCCAATAGTCACCTCAGTGCTCTCATCTGACTTCCAACTGGTTCCAGCTGGTGTTACAGATCATGATCCGTAGGGAAAGTGTTGTTCTGGAAGTTGGGTCTTTTCTGCACCATCTATTCTAACTCCATTCAACAGCCTCCCCCGTCCTTAACACCGCGAGCTGTCAGCGGTGTCACAACATGACGGGCTGCGACACCACTGAATCTGGCATCGCTTTGTCACCCTGATACACTTAAGCATTGGTTGCACTGTGCTCCGGCTCGGCAAAGACATGCTGTCAAGTGAGGAAAGGCCATTATCTGCAATAGACACAAAAGTACAGGGGATCCCTGCAGACAGAGAGATGATTAAGGGCTAAGTGTCATTCTTCCCATCTTGGCGGCTGTTTTAAAGAGCTCTATTTCTTACTGTCCTTTTTACTGCGGAGCTTGCGACTTATCGTCCTATCCGCCACATGCCTGCGAGGAAGGGACACGGGCCTTGACAACCACGCTGGGGGTATTATGTCGAGGCCCTGGCCGTTCAACCGTCACCACTCCAAACAATCGGAGAGGACAGAACTCAGTAGGATTTAAACACATGTGGCAGGGAATAAGTGATGATGGGCGTGAGTGGAATTCGGCTGTGAAGTATTTGAGGAATGTCCACACGGGGATTGGACACTTGGTGCCGGGGGGGCAACATAATATGGCTAAGCCTCGTTGACATGAATCTGGCTACGGGTGTCTGATTTCGAGATGACAGTAGCAATAGCAGGTCAGCGATAGTATAGTACTGCACTCGGCTGAATTGATTCCTACTGCTTCATTTTAAGTGTAAATGCCCATGTGATGCGACTGGTGACCAATCCTGGGTGTCTTTAACCCATTGTCTGCTTGGATAAATCTCAGCACCTCTGTGATTCTTAACAGGGTAAGCAGTAGTGTCACATTCTTGTGCTTGTTACCATCTCTGTAACTGGAAAAGTCATTGTTTCTCATAAATATAGTCATTGTTTCATAAAATAAAACTCACACATATCCAGGACCTTCCTCAACGTACTCATAATACAAGCATGATCTAGATGCCTTTGTCGTTGCCATTGCTTAGATTCTATCTCATGCACTGATTTGAGGGACCGATCCACAAAGAGAGAGAGAGAGAGAGAGAGAGAGAGAGAGAGAGAGAGAGAGAGAGAGAGAGAGAGAGAGAGAGAGAGAGAGAGAGAGAGAGAGAGAGAGATGATATTGATGATTGATGATTGAATGAATGAATAATATTGAGCTCTGAAAAATAAAAAAATAAAAAAATGACCAACCTAACTTTTTGGGGTTATTCAATTTCCCAAAAATGTTGGGTCAAATACATAGCCCATAAACATCCTCCCAACAATGGGTTGCTTTGTGGGATATTAATTTAATTTGACCCAACCTTTTGGGTTAAACAGCTCAAAAAGTCATTTCTGACGCATTTCAATTGGGTTATTCAGTTAACCCCAAAAGTTAGGTGAAATGAATAACCCACAAACAAACTATAAAAATCGGGTCTCTTTGTGGGGTCTTACTTTAATTTGACCCAGCTTCTTGGATTTAATAACTCAAAAAGTTGGGCCGGCTCATTTTTGACCCAATTGAATTAGGAATTAGGTTAGGTAAAAAATTGGGTCAAATTAATAACCCGCAAAGCAACCCCAATAAACTGCGTTGATTTGTGGGTTATCAATTTAATTTGACCCAACTTTTTTTTTAAATGAAATTAATAACCCATATAATATAATAATCAATTTTAGGGTTGTTTTGTCGGTTATTAATTTCAGACAACTTTCAGACAACTCAAAACGTTGGTTTGGTCCATTCATGAGCCATTTTGGGTTATTTTTTACCCAACTGTTTTTAGAGTTAATGCTGATTCCTAGTCAGTGTTCAACAGCTTTCCTTCAAGATCGCAACATTTGCTTTTATTGAACATGTTGAAAATTTCCTTGCAACAAGAAAAAAATATCAAAAATTAGGTGCACATTTAGAAAGAGAACGTGTAGTGAATGTTGCGACCTTGAAAGAACCCTGGTGAGAAATCAACATTCTCTAGCTTTGCAAACGTTCACCCCTCAGTTGGGATATGGGCTTAAGAATCAATCTTTTTTCAAACGACATTCTGTTAGAGCTGAGATTCAATTGTACCGCCTGGCAAGTGACATTCCAGACTACCGTATACCTCTTCCCATGATGTTGATTGTTTCAATTTACGGTTTGTTTTGAAAATAGCTGAATGGGCTGTTCTCTCATCTGCCCGCTATGTTCGGCAGCCAGTCCAGCCATGAAGGCAATTGACTGGAAACCAATCCACGGTATCTTTCGTCTAATGTTTATTGCGATAGATTTGAGTGTCTCCCGTGACACTGAACAGGATAAGCTGTTGAAAAATGGAAGCTGGGATGGATGGTAGTGCAGTCGTACACAACTGTTTCCATTCCTGACCAGTGACTTTAGATCTAAACTCTGTGCCCTGTGAGACAGATGACCACTTCAGGGTTTCTTTCTCTCTCGATCAACTGGGAAACTGGTAGAAAATGGATGGATGGAAAACCAATCCCAGTCTATTAAATTATCCCGATTTCTCTGGATTTTAAATAGAGTCCATTTTTTCCCCCTGATAGACTGAATGTTTATCCAACTAAAAACGCTACAAGAGTTTTGCCTTGGGGACTTTCAGTGGCAACTAAGCGAGAGTTTGGATTTGCATTCTGTCTGCCCCAGATTTTTGCAGCAAGTGTTGCACCCTGAGTGGGAATTCCATCAACAGCGAATCCGCCTTCCAAAATTTCTAGGCTAGCATGTGTCTCCCGACCGGCAGCCCGGAGAGTGGCATTAGTATTCACGCGGACAAACAGACAATCAGGCTGCAGTTTTATCACTCAGCATTTGTAAGAATCAGATCTGAGACACGACAGTATCAATAAAAGATCTCATTTCCAGCCTCGACGCTACAACTGGGCCTCTTTCAAGCAACACTGCGGGTATCAATGGCGCTCTGAATAATGAAAAGCAATTATGTAGCTAAACAAAGCCGCCGCTGTAATAGGCTTTTGTTTTATTTTTACTTTCGAAATGGAAATAGATTCTGTGGTTGTATGTGTGTGTGTGTGTGCATGTACACGCGGCTTTTTTCTTCCCTCTCCTCCTCCATCTTGTGGGTCACACTCAGGACAATCTCCTCATCACACCCGTCGACCTACAGCGTTATTGGGACGAAGGTCGCAAGCCGCATGAATTAGACGGCAAAGTCTGTGTTGAAAGCTTGGCTGCCAGGCAATCTTGCTCAAACAGAAAAAAGGGAAACAGAAGCCGGCTCCTTAGATTGTCTCTATTAATTATTCAAGTGTCAGAATCTCTATCCAATGACCCCCGTCAAATGAGCGCACATTATTTAGCAGGCAGCCACGCATGAGCATGACGACAGTGACTGAGGTATCACACTCACCATGGGAACCTTGGATCATACTGCTAATGCATGGCCTCAAGTGTATCAGCTGAACTTACACAATTTTTCATGTGTTGTACCAATTTTAATTCTGAAAGAAAAAAATATTAATTATCGAATAATTTATGGACGAGGGATGCACTTGTAAAATTGCATTTTTAAATTGCATGATCTCATACTAGTATAGGGGCATTTAAATTTGCATACTGTAGAAAGAATACTGTAATGAGTGTGAATGAATTCTATTCATACAATTGGATCAAAATGATGAATCAAAATGTAAGACCACCATCGTGGATTGGGATTTATTTACTTAACTGTAGACTACCAAACATTTCATATTAATGTGTGTATTATGAAAGTAGTGTTTTGTAATTTATTTATTTGCATGAATAAAACAAATGTGAACAAATTGATCAAAAGGAAGGAATCAATTTATTAACACAACTGCAGAGAGTACTGGACATTTATTGGAGGTCAGCCATCTATTTTGTTATGTTAAGTTTATAGGTATAATTCTCAATAATATTATATTTACTTTTCACCCCAAAAATATTAAATATAATAATGTGCATTTTAACAACTAAAAACGTTTTTACAACTGTATGAAAGTCATTTTATTTAGCCAGAATATTGTGATAATTTAACAATATCATTAACAACAAATTCTACTTGTACAAGTGGGTTAAAATAAATAAATTAAGATTTAAAACATCAGATTGAACATTTTGTTTATTTGGTAACAAAGTCTGCTGCAGCTATTTGGGGAGCGGCATTTTTGTTTCAAATTAATTGAAACCAGGCATCAATTATAGGCTAAAAATTAGAGTTAATATTTTTATTCATTTTTATTCATTCATAGTCCTTCATTTTAGCATGACTCCAATCGTATAGGAACAAATTGGGCCACGCTCTTTTCTGTTCTGTATGAGTTTGGTGTAAAAAAAACAAAACAAAACAAAATTGTCAAATTTTAGGTGAAACACAATGGAAGTGGCGAGCCTCTCGGAGTTAACATTAGTGACACCCTCCAAAATCTTGTTGAAAGTCTTCCCAGAAGAGTGGAAGCAAATCTATTCTGATGGCTTTGTGTCCTTCCATACTAGGTCACGGTAGAAAGGATGATAAAAACATGTTAGCAACCAAATACATCTTTTAGATTTTCTTCTTTTGGTGATAAAACATGTTTGTGAGCGTGTGGCGGTTTCCAAACAAAGCCCTGAACTTGTTGACACAGAATGAAATGAACTGGGACACGTGTGTGATTGGCATGGTCGTCGGCCCGCCCTGTTATTTCCGTCTTTCGCCGCACTCAGGATTGTGAGCTAATTTGTGCCAGCCAAAGTGAGGGAAGGATGAAGAGTAAACTGAACTCGCAGGTGTCTTGTTTGCAGTTCATTGATGAAGACTGGGCATGTCCGTACATTGGAGACCTCACGTGGTGGTTGTGGTACTCATGGTGGCTGGCGGGAGAGGTGGCCACGTTTGCTTGGGGGTGTGGAGGTTGGGCCCTGGAAAGATTGGGGAGATGAAAAAGGCTTTATAGTAATGGGAACTCTTTGCAAAGGCAGGACAGAGAGTTCTGGAAGGACACCATCAGCTTCAACAGTGGAAACAGGCTGCCATCTGCTGGTCTGTGTTGGAGTTGCATTGGCATGACTTTTGGTTTACAAAGCGGACCAGAGTACAGAAGCTCACGTCTTGAGTGAGGTATACACATACAGATTTTTAAGATCACAGACAGACCAGACCACATACATGACAGGTAAACATCAGAAGGTGTGTCCTTTCTGCTCTTAAGGTGCGCACTGAACTCAAAATGAGAGAGATGTGTCTGGGCCACATCACATGTATGAAAGTACAACTAATCCAATCTTCTAAATCTTTATTAATAATGTTTCAGATTCAGAATATTAACGGTTCTTCTGAACGTAAACAACATTGATGACCTGGTACTCTTCCATCTCGCTGGTACTTTGCATTCTCTTCAGCATGTTCAAGACATGTTGGGGTGCCAACATCAACAACAATTTCTCCTTTTTTTCCTTTAAATTGGCTGTTCTTGTCACCAACCTTTCTGTTGATGGCAGGTTTTGAAAAAGACATGACTGAGACTGGGTGATATATCTCCTTCCACTTGGTGTCACTTCAGAATTATGTTTTGCCAAAAGCTGTCATGAGCCTGAGTTATGGTAGCCCATAAGCGATTTAAAACACACCCATAAAAGGGCAACGACAACGTAAAAAAATGTGGTGCCGAACAAACATTAAACTTTGATATCAAGTTGGGGGCCGCAAAATGTCACCTCTGGGCCGAAAATGGCCCTTTGGCAGCGTATTTGAGACCCCCGCTCGACAAATAATTGTGAGTCCTCTCTCCCAAACCAAATGCCTGTCATAGTATCAAGACATGTGAGTGGCAACTTGCAACTCGCCAGCCCGACCCCTGACCATTTTCTTGAGCAGAGCACAGGATAATTGCTCAGGATAATTTTTCAGTTTCAGATAAAAATGTCTAGTTTGATCAGATTATTGTATGTATGTACTGTATGTGTGTATCTAATAAACAGTGCTCTCATGAGTATCTAAAGCACATTTTAAAAAGTATCTTTGTTTTAGTTCTTGATGTTGACCACACATAAGGATTTGTGATCATAAATCATCATTTTCTTTTCCGAGTAAATTGGAGAAAATTTGGAGACATGCAATAATTGGACCTTTGGTGGCTTTGTTTGGAATTGGAGTGGGGGAAAAATTTTAGCTTGCTTTTTTGTATGTATATAGGCCGCTCAAGATACTAAATTCCGGCTAACTGCAAAAATAACATTTATGGAACAAGTTAAATTGTCTCCTGGATGTAAAACAATGGCATTCGTCATGTGACTGTGGTTGTAAAGTTGCTTAATTAAAAGAATCCAGTCGCTAGCAGTCAATCTTTCGACTTATGTTAGCTTTCCAAATGAATGAATTATTCAGTAGCGGTGGCTAGGCAACAAAAGGCATGGCCGCTTAATGTGTTTGCCTAAATAGCAGTAAAGAGCCGGGCCTCGCCTCTCACCACGGATAAGGTACCACTGTTCCGCTTGTGCTAAGTGTGTCTCGTTTAATTTAATTCAATAATCCCGATAAATGAAATAAATCCCCTTTGGGACACCCGGCAAGATAATATAAAATGAGTTTGGCGGCGGGAAAAAAATTAGGACATTACGGTTGATTGAGCGTTGACAAAAAGCGGGAATATTACAGCGATATTCTTTATGTTTGTAATTTTCGCAATAATGAAATGAAGGCATCCAGGCGGAAAGCAATCAGCGCCCAAAATGGATGACAGCGATTTGGCGGCTTAGCCAAGGAGGGCGCATTAGCATTTTCACGCACTCCCAATGCAAATTGTTTCACTTAAACTTTTTAAATACCAGTTTGCGTCGTGACTTCATTTTAATAAGCGCCTGGCGATAAGAAAGCGGCAACTTGACTGGCAGATCGCGAGCAACACTTTTGATTCACAAAATTGAAAACGAGCGTGGTTTGCTCAGTTTACGCTGAATTGAGATTATTTGACTATATAATGAAAAATATCCATATCAAAACATTCATTTGAATTTAATAGGGACGCCGGTGTAATTAAATGCGCTCTTCTGCATAAATGGAATTGGTCTTTACTCGAGGCTGCGGCTGCTTGATAATCTTTTCCTTACAACCAAGGCCTTTCTGCTCACAACGTGAGTGATTTAATTAACAAGCTATTAAATATGGTTCATACTACAGGAGCTATATTAAAATGGTGCTTGTGTTTGACGCTGATAATGATTTTCAAGACGTTATAACACATAACGTTACAGCATTGAGTGCTGTCAGTTTTATGGGTTTATTGATGCCTCGATCTACTGTGAAAATGAAGCTTTGTGAGAAAAGATCAAAAAGACGGTCAAGCTTGAGGGCCAACTAAATGTCTTTGAAATAAATATACATGACATAATTAAAGAAATGAAATGGGCACATCTTACTAGTTCTTGTTGAGAAATTTGTTCACACTGATTGGTTCAAAATCTGATTTATTTATTTTTTTGCCCTTTCAGTCAACAAAAAAAAAAAAAAAAAGAATTAGTTCGGCAACAAATGTAAAGCATTTTTATCTTTAAATCTTAAAATCTTTTGGCTGGCAACCAGTCCAGGGTGTACCCCGCCTACTGGCCAAAGCCAGCTGAAATAGGCTCCAGCACCCTCCGCGACCCTGATGAGGAATAAGCGGTCAAGAAAATGGATGGATGGATGGATGGATGGATGGATGGATGGATGGATGGATGGATGGATGGATGGATGGATAAATCTTAAAATCGTTACCGGTGTGGTCAACACTTCGGTTTTCCAGACTTTGTTCAATAACCACTTTTCTGCAACAATACTCTCTGAATACTATGACTTTTTTTCTCTCGAGTTGATACAATTTTATTGTTGTAAGAGCGCAAATTCTCAAAACAAAAAGAGTGTTGTGAACAAACCTGCTTAATTTTAATTATCTTTTAAATAATCAGCCAGTACAATCTATAGAATGAGGCTTGAAATTGTTGACAAATCAATCTCCACACTCAAGTGCTAGCTATCAACCAATGCATCCTTGGTTTAAGCTAGCTGACAAGAACAATACCCGGGTATTAAGTGTGTTCTTGGTTTATCTATACCTTCAATTGGAAAAGGGTTTGGGCCACGATGATGACGTGTCACATGATCACAATGATGTATTAACCGACAAGAACGCCAAAGGAGGAACAGATAATTACAGCTGGTGACCTGGTGTTCCCACCGCACAACTTCTGAGACGCTACAACAGAAAAACTATTACCTATAACTATTAGCATGAAACATTATGATGCACCACACACTCAATTATCTTAATTCTACTCTATCAGTTTTTATTTATTTTTTTAACCACAAACAACATGGCAAAGTTGTCAAGGAAGTAATAGATTTTCCTAGCTGCTGTTAGCTACAGTATATTACAATAATACAAATAGAATAAACGATTGTGTTGCTATTTGAGCGGGTGATGGCAGTGATAGCTGCAACGCGACGCCGTTCACTAATTCACTGACGTTCACGAGTATCCACATTCATTTCGAGTTTAGGGACAGCATCCTTAAGTGTCGGTCTCCGCCTAATTGCAGTGTTCTTATCCAAACGCTAGCTTCTATCCACTCTCACAGACGCATGGCTGGTTTCCGGCAACGGCGGCCACAAATTGATTGAGCCGTCCTTGAACATCTGTTGTTCCGCCAAGTCTCAAAGGTAATCCCGCTAATGGCACTCTAAGCTATCCACATAAACACATACATAAATAAAAATGTTTCCGAAGAGAGTCCCGTCATTGACTCGCCGGTAATCAATTCTGCAGTCACATCTGTTGATGAAGGTTCAGGAAGTAGAGAACAAGATATATAAGGCGATCAATGCCTGGCACTGGATGGGCAGAGAGTGACAGTCACAGCTCCGGCGGGAATCCAAATTTACACACCAAGTCTGTCGGGATGGAGGCTGGCGGAAAAAGTGAGCGGCGGAATGTTGTCTGCATCGACACGGGAGGGAAATTATGGGCCTTAGTGAAGGCGCTGGAGTGGAGGAGTGACATTCTATCATTTAACGTTGGCTAAGACAAAATACGATTGTGGCCAGATGAGTGACACCTCAGGACAAGTGTTTGTTGCAGTGTTGTTTGAACTAGGAAGAGCTGTCAATCCAAAATGAATCGCCATTTTGAAAAAGTTAACAACTTGAATGGTATACGGCTACAATGAATTCCATTGGACATTAGTGGTGTGCAAGATTGGTATTGATCAGACACTACAATATGTAAATACAAGTGATGTGCAGATCGATACAGATGCCAGATTTGACTGCTCGATAATAGATTGTCAAATCAAAATATCAATACTTTTGATACCTTAGTCATTTCAAGTAATAAATCAGGAACATGGTGAAAGTAACAATTATTGAACTTGTCTAAAGGATACGAGGTTGGTGAAACTGCAAGCTGTGTTTCTTTCCTGCTTGGGTAATGCGTACACACAGCGGCACACCACACTTCAGTCACTCAGTTGAACTCTGTACAATGACATCATGGCTAAGTGTAAATGGAGTCTTGCATGGAGCTAATTTCAGCTTTACGAACAGCCACAATGCTGTTTGTGATGTTTGAGGGGAAATGCTAAGAGTAAAATCATTACTAATAGTGATACTTTTTAATGAGGTGGACCATCAAATGTCTAAATAATTCCAATGAGCTTAAATGGGTTTGTGACTTTTTTCTTTGATTAATTAGAAAGACAAATAAAAATAAATAAATAAATCAATCAATAAATAAATAAAAGTATAGGATTTGAGTGAAGTTTATTAAAACATTGAGAATACTTCATTATATAAAAAAAATATTATTTGTTCTGATATATTTGGACTATTCTTACAACATGATCACATTTTTTTTCCTCTGACTTTATTTTCTTAACATTAAAAAAACAAAAATAAACTTGTGCCTTTTTTGTGAAAAAATAAAAAATAAATAAATAATCAAATTTCATTCTCACATTACGTCTTTATTTCTCTCTAATTAAAATGATTTAATTCTTGTCACAACTGTATATATTTTTTTTTTTACTCTACAACCATATTACAAAAATCTTCTCAAAATCAAATGACTTTATTCCATAACATTACTTTTTTTTTTCCTCAAAATTTTGAGAAATGTTGAGTCAAGGCATATATCTTTAATTAGAAAAATCTCACCAAACACTCCAACAAAAATATCACAAAACACTTTGTAACATAACATTATCATGTAATCCTTGTGCCATCTAGAGACGGCATTGCCTGCGTGTCATTATTGCTGGCATAGATTGATGTACAAAGATACATTAGTGGTAGAAATTAATCAATATTAGACCATGTGCTGTTTTACAAAATTGTTCTATTTTACATCATGTGACAACTAACAAAGAATATCATATGAGTAACTAACTAATTAATTAAGGAAATACTACCTTTAACATAGATGAACATCTAGTACATGCAAAAATAGAAGATGTCCTTATGTCCTTTAATGAAAAAAAAAAATGATATGAGAAAATATTCCTTTTGATAACTCCTGCTGCCGTGCAATATTCATAAATTAGATTTCAGATCTGCTCTTCTTTTATTAGTTTTGGTGTTATTAAAGACGATTGCTTCATCTTAATAGAATATATTTCCAGGGGCCCTCTGGTTGTGGTTAGGAGCTGATATTCAAATTCAATAACATGGCCTGTACTTAGTGCATGGCACTAATAAATGCCAATGTATGATGCATATGCAGACATGGCTCTGCGCGGATGTTGTGTCAGGTAGTAATAATGCCGTCAAAGTCCTTCACGAGGAAGCGGGCGGCGAGGAGGGGACTGTGCTGAACGAAGCCCAGGTGACCTAAATACTGCCTCAGGAAGGATGAAAGGACGGAGGTGCTTAAAAGGAGGAGTCTGGTAGCACATCTGATTTTCTTGTATTCATGCTTTAACTAGACAGGATGAAGTTAGGGGTGGAGATCAGAGCAAAAGAGCAACTCATAAGACATCAGCAACAGTATCACTAGCTGATATAAATGAGCGGTAACGATATATTTTGGAGAATACTGCAGAATACAGAGTAAATATTTTGGCAAATTGGGAGTACATGCGAGCAGTGAAAACATAAACCACCTTTGTTTATCAACACTTTAACATGAAATATAATGATACAGCATTTCGGTATATTGATATTTTTTCTCATCCTACCTACACACTATAAAATAAGCCAGCTGAACAGCACAGTATCTGATTTTTTACTTCTTTTTTTTTTGCATTGAAACTGTTTACCTTGAGAGATAATGATAATAAGAGATAATAATCATCCATTTTACATGCAAGAACTGGTAATATAAGCCAGGTTGGCAGCACCAGTATGGATATTTAGAAGATAACGATATGATACGTTTATATTTATCCACTCATTTATTGCAGTCACTATTGAATATTTTTAGAATTGATTAAACTATTGATTATTCAATCGATTAATTTTAATTTTGCATTAAAGTTATTACAAAATCATGTTTTCCCCTGATTACTGTTTATTAACCAATGATTGGTGTTTATTTTATACTTCATATTCGTATATTAATTAAAAAAAAAAAAAAAAAGGGGGTAGGGGCTGATATTGTACTATGTTACCAGTTCGGTTTTTACCAAAGTAAAAACAATGTTTGCAAATGTCTTAGTTGATTTAACACAAAAGATAATCTTCCATGAAGAAGTAGAAAAATAAGTGAACAATTACTGTTGATATGTTTAAATCAGAGGATTTGGACAATTTTAAATGTAAAAAAATGGCTCCAAATCATTACTCGATTATTTAAATAGCTGTTGATTAATTTGATTACTTGTCGATTAATAGATTCATTTTGACAGCTCCACACTCACTACGCTTACAGATAGGAAACAGTATACTAGCTGGAAAGTAATAGTATCAAAATCTGATGCATGTACTGTATTTCAATTTAGGCTATCAATATTTTGTCCTATTAAGTAACTTAATAATAACATTAGATAGTGTTACAAATGATGCAAATGACAACAAAGCTTAGGACTGCTCCACTGGACACCAAATGATTTTTTTTCCGGATCGGGTAATAACAACGAAAAAACAAAATGCTAACATTCCAGTCCACAAGCGTACAGCTTGGTTGCGGTGCCTCACCTCTCAGCCTTTCCGAGGTTAAAACTTGCCGTCCCCACTGTTGTTCCCTTTTTTCTTTTTTTTTTATCAGGGAACCTGCTCCAGCAAAGGTTGCAGCTTAGGAAGCTTAGCAGCAGCGATGAGTGACCTTTACTTTTATTATGAATATTTCTATTTCATCATTATTATGATGGAATGAAGTCTATGCATATGATCAGCACAATGGATTTCTTTTTCATTAGTTGTGTAAAATGCCAGTCGGGTGAATGAATGGAAGGGCAGTCGCGAGTGCCTGACAGATTACCCACCTTCTACTGGCGTGATCTGACAATGGGAATTAATATGCACTCTGCGTCCCGCTCTCCATTTGTTGGCAGAGGTTTTTTTTGTTTTTTTTGCCAGCAACTTTATCAGAGGTAACATTATCAAGAGCTTTGCCGAGAGCTTCTTCCATCTTGCTCGCACGCGAGTGAGCCCAACACTTGTCACTGTCAATCACAGGGTGATAATACGCAGACAATTCTCTCATTTGGTTTAATAAAATCCCTGGGTTTATTTGAAGTGCAGTCATTACAGCAAATAATTGCTGCATTGAGGTTTTAGCCCGGCCATAGCCTCGGGGATAAGAGAAGACTATTGCTATATGAAGGATCTGCCGGCTGGGTGGATTTTAACCCTTGCTCCCCAGTTGTTCATATTTCTAAAATGAATATTACATTTAAATCTAGACCTGGCTTTCTTTATTCAAGCTAACATTGTTATTACGCATTATCCCAATATGGAGTCATCCGTTTTCCACTCGTTCTCAGCGCTTCCATGGGGGACCACAAACTGTCATTTAAACCAAATTGTGGATGTGAATGGACAGCCTAAAACTCTCTGAGGAAAACGACAGACAGGAAGGAACATATTTCATCTCCAGTTTAAATATGCCGATGGCCGTCTGGTGTGGAATAATGACTGAAAATGGCCGTTGTTGACAGGTGGCTTAAAATTAGGGAAATATTGGATTTGCTCCTTTTTAGCTGTGATTCTCATACCAAAATTTCTCCTATATTGTTAATCCACCAAAAAGTGCAATCTTCAAAGGCAGGGGTGGGCAATTAATGTTGCAGAATGGCCACATGAGAAATTGAATTGCTTGCTGAGGGTCAACTCAATTCAATTCAAAACTTTTATTTCTTTCTTTAAAAGAAAAAGAAATGAAAGTGGACAGGAAGAAGTAAAACTTGTGATATCTGCGCTGTGATAATCAAGAAAAAAAAAGATAAACACAAAATAAATGACAGCAAACACTCAAGATGCTTTCAAAGTAACAATTAAACAAAATAATTCAAAATTATATATATATATATATATATATATATTCTTAAGATCTTGTTGAGCTATCATCACTTTGAGTTTTGAGTTTGTATTTCGAAAAGAAAATAAGAATGTTGCTAACACTGGGGTAACTTTTGCTAGCAAAATAGCAGAACTGGGCATCGTCATTGACTGGAATTGATGCTTGATGGAAGTGCCCACCTTTTGACGTGTGCTTCAGCACTTTCAGCGAATGCTTTAAGCATTGAAAAAAATGCACAAACTGAGCACCGAGTGAAGCAGGATTACTTCTGTCGATCGCTGTGAGTACACACGGTCCTTCTCAATCCATGTATTTTTGTGTGACTTCGCATTATCAAGCATTCGCTGAAAGTGCTGAAGTACAAGCCAAAGGGTGGGAACTTCCATCAATCATTAATTTCAGTCAATAATAAGGCCCTGCTCTGCAAAATAGTTTATAGGAGGTTGGGAAAGTCGCGAATTATATGTAAAATGTTGCGAAGTTACACACCGTAGCACAGAAAAGCACTGCATAGTTTACATTTTATTTTGAATTCATGATCACTATCAGGGCCGTTCAGAAACTGAAGGCAGGCCGAATATGGCCACCGTGCCATACTTTGCCGAGCACTATCCTAAGGGTTTGATCTCATAATCATCTTTTGATGTCATATTCAGTATATATCACAAAAAAATGAAGGGATTGGTCTCACTGTTCCAATACTTTTGGAGGGGAGTGTACATTAGTAAGTTACTGCCTCTCTAATTGTTAAAGTTCAAAGAAAGTTGATGGTTGAATGGTAGTCAAAAACAAATAAAAACTGCAGCGTGTCACACATTCAATTAGTTAATCCAATCTCCCCACAGTCATTACGTCCATGAGTATATTTGTTTGACCAAAACAAGGTCACAAGTTGATGAGCTAAAGGTAACTCATTAGAAAAGCAGCGACGTGTGCATTTGTTAGCGTCGGCTAGTTGATCCCAATGTCGAAGGAAGGCAAAGGCGTCATCAACTTATTTGTTTGGAGGTCGCCTTTGATTTGTATGTGTCAAAAAAGCGCAAGTGACCTTGCCTCCTCCTCCTCGCTGCTCAAATAAGCAAGCAGGACACTAATTAGCTTTGTCAGTCAAGTGTACATGGGACAATATATAATCAAATAACAAATAATGAGGTCAATAATTTCTATTTACTCTCAATCTTGGACAATGTCATTCCTCCCTCCATTAATACAACCGCTCATGCGTTAAATTAGTTTTTTTTTTTCTTTCTTCACATCCAGAGAAATATAATTAGGCATAATTGTTAGGAAATCAATCCATCAATGGAACGTCGAGGAAGTGTGGTCAAAAACTAAGAAAAGCGAGACGCAGATGGCGTGGATGCGCTCAAGCCTCGAGGGATGTTTGCTGTTCACCACACCGAAACATTCTATTTCAAGCAAGTGTGTAGTGTTGAGTGTCCTCAGGCACTTAGAAGGTGTTTGCCCTGTAACTTTGCTATTCTATTTGTATTATTCTACAGTGCCACATAAGGCTGGGCAATTAATTGATTTTATTGATTAAATCAAAATGATTTGAAATCTATTGTTTCGCCTCTTCTGCAGTTCGAAGCACTTCCCCGCTGATGTTCACTGTTTACACAAAATAGCTGCAAAAGGAGAGAGTGGTTTACAAAACAGGAGTCAGTGCTGCCAACAAAAAACACAAAAAAAAACAGCAATGAACATGTACAAAAACAAAGTCAAATTGGCCGTAATCGTATTGAAGACTTTGTTATTAATTTACTTGCCTGCAATTTTCACCATTTTGTGTGCTGAATTGAATAAAATGGATGTAAAATGTCTACTTTCTCTCACTTTGATGAGATGTGAACAATCAATTTAAAAAATAAATAAAAACATAATAAAAGGAAACAAAGAGAATGCAATGCAAAGTGTTAAATTAAAGAAGAGGCAGAAGGAAGTAAATGTTTATATTGGCCTACCCTCTCAATCCAAATTAAACACCGATAAACAACTTGTTTGTAAATGTTTGCTTACGTACCCTTTTTTTACCAATTTTACACATCACATCAAAATCTCTCATAATCCTATATGTGATAATTTACCATTTCTAACAACATAAACAAAGCATAATACTAACAATATTACAATAAAATAAATACTAACTTTAAAAAACACATAAATATATCCCCACATTCTAACAACAATACTATTAAAATATATGCACGATGTCTTGACATTGTCTGGCAAAAAGTTACTAACTAAGCGTAATTTGATGTCTTGGCAGCTGTTAAAGCAGACAGCTGGTTGCTGAGCCATTTGCTTTACTTTATTTTTACTTCCAGTATACCACGTGCATGCGAAAATGGCATGAATCGAAATGAAAAAACAGTCATTATTTGCGGTCGATAATTTTGTGGGGTACGGTGGGGTTAGTAGAATTTACTAAAATAAAAAGTGACAATTTTAGTACCGCTTTTATTTTATTTTTTGTTGTTGCTTTTTCAGGCTCCATCCACACGTCGTCGCTCTGGTCTCAGCCCAAAGTTTTTTCCATATTGCTCATGTGACCACATTTAAACCAATCAAATACCAAAACAGAATTTCTGCCCACCAATGGTATTGCGAATTTACGCATGGAAACGCCCACCACTCATTAGTTAGGTTGTGCTCCGGCTGTCAAAGTGTTTAGCTACAAACCCCACAAGCAAGTTTAGCCGTGTTTACATCCGTGGAAATGGCGAGCAGCTGAGCATTTGACTACACGCGAGTCGAGGTAAACATTTTTAAAGGTATTGTGCGTCTTTAACAAGCAAGGTGAGTATTTCAGTTTCAAATTCCTGCGTCGTACAAGTTGTCATCGACGCTGAATCTACTTATGCTAATGCTAAAGGTTGGGTTAAGGCAGAAGCAGGTGAGGTTACGTCAGCTTGTTTTTACAACAGCCCAGCGCATTAGGGAGTCGTTTTGGGCAAGGAAATATCATATTGTCTCCTGAAAAATAACATCTATAACAAAGAACAGTAAGTTATTCAAGTAGCCCAGATAGGCGAATGACTGTGTAAAGTGATAGCTTGCCAATCGTGCTAGTGCTGCTCACAACTTGCATGATGTTACATTTCAAGGTGCATCTCTAATGTAGTCATCGTTCTATTGTATGAGTGAAGTAGAAGAGGTGTGGCGAAATGAGTAAAACACTCGGCATGCCTATCGTTTTTCCCCCTCGTGCACGTCACAAAAATGTAAATATTCTGTACTGAATTCATGAGCTCATCTGATTCCTTGTAAATGTACAAAGTGTGAAATTAGGGCCTGTTTTAGTTGAACACAACGCTGTTCTAATGTTGCTATGTAAATAACGGTGAGTTGAGTATATGGTAAAAGGTGGATATATTGTACAGTTTATTGTACCTTCTACAATCTGGTCTAGTGGAAGAACATTTACTTGTTCCGCCTCACTATGCGCCTCTGGTTTACATAGCGCAATGAAGTAAATAATACTTCTCAGACCAAATAAGTGAACTTGGGTAATTTCCTTCTGCTCATGTCATCTAATCGTTTTTACATTTCAGACACTATTTTCACCTGCTGTTTTGTTTTGTCCTCAGCTACAGAGACACATAAATTACTCTCTGAATGGCTTGGCCACCACCTGTCATGGGACCTACTTAAAAAAAAAAGAGGGGACACAACATTGAACTTCTACATGAGTTATGAACCTAAACCCCTTCTGGAGCATGTCTGCCAGCACGAATCGTAAGGTAATTTAAAGGACACTATGTTTGTAGTAACTTGACCTACAGTGAGCTAAAACTACTATTCAGTAGTGTAGAATAGACACTAATATTGATGGGAAAATTTGGTTTTACTGTGTCACGTAAGTGTGTTTTTGCTGTACAAGCAAGGGGAGGCCTGACTTGACATGAAGCCATGACTTTCTCATCAGATTTGCGGTCACGACTTGTTAGAAGGATTGGTTGAGAATCTATCAGCCATTCATGCACACATTTGTACCTCTGAACCCAATTTAAATTCTTCAGTGAACCTGACATGCATGTTTTTCAATTGTGAGAGGAAGCAAGAGATCCCAGAGAAAATCCGCACAAGCACGGGGACTCGGGGAGTGCATGCAAGCTGTGTAGAAATGCTTGAGTTTAGTTTCCCTAAAGTCTCAGAAATGTGAAGCAGATATGTTTATGTATGCTAAATGACAATGAAGCCATGTTTGTATGACATGCTTGATTTGTTTTCGAGAGCTATCCAACTTCTCCACCTTTTTTTTTTTTTTTGTGCTAACAGAGTTGAATAACCCACCTAAGAAAACTACAAGTGTAACGGCACTTCGAAATCTGTGTGGGCAGACTGAGTATGCGTGCGTGTTTATGGCAATGATTGACATGTTTTGGTCACGCCTTTTGCCACAGTATACTCCAACTGGCTATTATTGTTATTGTCACATCGTTACAAGATTTAGCAACAAATGAAAGAAAGAAATCAGATGGGGCCAAAGAGGGATGATATTTCAAATAATATCCTTTTTGCAAACTCTCCCTTTTAATTGTTGTGCAAGTATTAAAAAAATAAATTAGAATGCATAATACAGCAACAAAATTGATTTCGTACACACCCTTAACTCTACATATAAAGGGGTCACCCTTAAAAAGCTCAACATAAGGAGTCCATCATTTTAGATGTTCTCTGCGCTCAAGAGTCGTTAAATTTTCTGACGCCTAGCAAAACATGCATGTCTGACATCATGTGACATTCCGAACTAAGTTACGCTCCATTCTCGGGTGTTCGCTTGCGCGGTGTGGTTATAAATTTACAATGAGGTTTAACTAACTGTTCACATCAGTAATAAAATAGTGGCTGCACATTTTGGATATGACAAGCCTCATAAGTTGAGGAGCACCATAATCCGATAGGATGGTTAAAGGACAGAGGACCACATA